>NW_026652298.1:25934224-25935165 GCF_009828535.3 Hylobates moloch | reverse complement strand
GAAGGAAGGAAGGAAGGAAGGAAGGAAGGAAGGAAGGAAGGAAGGAAAGGAAGGAAGGAAAGAAAGAAGGAAGGAAGCAAGCAAGCTAGCTAGCTAGCTGGCTGTGCGTTATCATAAGGGATTGTGGAGACCAACATTTTATCAGACAGATGGAGCCACTGGGTATAAGGCTTCAGAAAGAATAGATTGTAAATGTTTTTTACTAGACTTAAAGAGTCTGTTCCATCAGTAATTGCAAAAGGGAGGAAGCTATAATGAGGCATGTCCCGATCCCGCTTCTCATTGTGGCCTGAGCTTGATTTTCAGGTTAACTTGGCCCTTGGCCTAGATGAGGGGTCTCTTCAGGTGGCTAGGGGGCCTTAGAATTTTATTTTTGGTTTGTACTCTATTCATTAAGTAGGGGTGAGGCCTCAGAAAATGACAGAGACCCAGGATGGGAGAAGCTTCAGTTCTCAAATAGCAGCTTGGGACAGACACCCTCTATCATCTCAGATCTGATGTGATCTTTGTGAAGAAAAAGCAAACACACACACACACACACACACAGACACACACACACACACACACGCATTTTTCTACTGCGTTACAGCCATTGAGATTTGGAGATTTATTTGTTATAGCAGCTAACCACACCTAAATAGTACATGCCACCAGGCTGGATTCATTTTAATTCAATTCAATTCAGCAACTAATTATTAAATATCTAAATGCCAAGCATGGGGCTAGGCAGCAAAGTTACAACACAGCATAGCATAAATACACTTCCCATCCTCATAGAGCTTTCAGGCTAGGGGCGTGTTGTTCTGCTTCTGGGATCTCACAGCGTTCTATGCTGCTTCTACCTTATGATAGACACGCTTTGTCATCACTGTGCATTTATTTGCCTGTCTACCCCTACGAAAATTCGAGCTGCTTGAGAGTAGGTAACATGTCTTAATTGC
>NW_026652298.1:25797980-25933824 GCF_009828535.3 Hylobates moloch | reverse complement strand
TAAATGCCCACAAGAGAAAGCAGGAAAGATCCAAAATTGACACCCTAACATCACAATTAAAAGAACTAGAAAAGCAAGAGCAAACACATTCAAAAGCTAGCAGAAGGCTAGAAATAATTAATTGCGCTTTTAGCCCCATCGTGCCTGAGACACAGTAAATGTCTAATGACTAAATACACCGCCTGCTGTTCTCACGTTGAGCTGCCTTAGCCCTGGTCAGTGGGGAAGGTCCCTGCTCTGTGTCCTTTTGGTACCCTGTGGCTTTGCTGATGCCTTCCAGTAACACGTAGTGTTCTCTTCGCCAGCAAGACAGATTCATGGAATCCTAAGGGAAATTTTATGCCTCACTCAATGACTCCCCTCTCCAGTGAGAAAATAAAATATTTGGCAATTTTCTCCGTTGTCCTCCTACTTTCCTCCGAATTGGGCTGCAGTTTGCAGTGTTTCTCCTGCTCAGAAATGATGAATGCCCTTTAAACCAACACAGTGTTATTTGCAAATGAACTTAACGGGGAACAAAATTGCACAGGGCCGAAGCGGGCCCCATCAACATCTTGGAAAAACACATTCTTCAAGGTACCAGGCAAGAGGAATTTATCCAATTTAATTTTCAGGTAGGTCTATAAAATTAATAAGTATTCTGACTGAAAAACATAATTAAACCAACAGTGAATGTAAATGAGGAAGGGAGGTATCGTGCTATGACTGGAATATTGTTTTGCAACCGAATGGCCCATACCAAGAAAACAAATTATTAACACAGCCTTATTTCTTGAGAATATTCTGAGAAACAGGCAAGCTCTCGCCGCTCTGCACAATCATCTTCTTGGGAATGTATGAGCCAAGAGAAGCAGGCACAGCTGGAACAAGTGGCAGTTTTCACAGTACTGAAGTCAAGAGGTAGCTGCCATTTTTCACACTCAGAAGGAGGTTGTTTGAATAAAACCCAATCCCACCTTCCACCCTGTGTCAGATACTGTTGGTTGTCTACTGAATAGTCAGCCCTCCTGCCTGACAGAATCTCAATCTCATCTGGGGCAGGGCAGGGACAGGGTGCAATATGCAAGCTCTAGAATGAGAATCATGATGGATCTGAGCCATTCAAAGCACTCCTGTTTCCCCTTACTTGATCCCTAATTTTCCAACTCCCCCTGTGGTTAGGGATGGCCACATACGACTATTTAACCAGTGAAACAGTAGCAGCTATCTGCTGGAGAACTTTGGGAAATATTTCCTTCCTAATACAAGGAGAAAGAAATGATATAATCCTTTCTTAATGTCCTGAATTTCCCTCCTTACCTTCTCCTTTTTGTCTTTGAATATAGTCATGATGCCTGGAGCAACAGCAGCCACCATGCAACTATGAGACAAGCAGCATGAGTATAAAAAGCTGATATGCTAAAAATGGAAGTCCATATTAGAATGGAACTGGGTCTTTAGGGGCAAAATCAAGTTGCTGAAAGAACCTTGGGGTGTCTGCCTCCAGTCTTCTTGTCAGTAAGATAGGAGATTGTTTAGACTACCATTGATTTCAATTCTATCACTTACAGCCATGTGTAATCCTTACTAAATCGCATCCCCAAATTCAGTGTGTCTATAGTATCTCTGGCTGCCATCCCCAACTCAAGCATGGTCTTGCTGTATTGCCGAGACTGGACTTCAACTCTTGAGCTCAAGCAATCATCCCACTTTTGCTGGGACAATGGACACATACTGCTGTGCCCAACTTTGGAAAAAGATTTGTTATGTTTATCCCAAGTGCAATGAGAAGCAGCTGAAGGGTTTCAAGAAGATGGAGGTGACAATGATGTATGTCTTTATGTATTAAGAAGGTCACTTTTGGCTCAGATGAGAAGATACTATAAGGAAACAAAAATGGAGTGTGAGGGATGAGTTAAGTGTCTTTCAAGAAATGATGGCATCTTGCGTTGGGGTGCTGTCAATGGGGCTGAGAGGAATGGGAAGATTGGGGGGAGTTTTAGGAGATAAATTTGCACAATTTGGTGATAAGCTGGATGTGGGGGAGCAGACAAGTCAGGGTTGCAGGTGCACAGAGCTGTTTCCACCTTCCTGCTCCTGTCTCGCTGCCTCTTGACGTCCCTTGGGGCATCAGGCCAGGGGTATCTGCCTTTGAACAGCTGCCAGACTTCTCATCCCAAGCAAACCTGCTTGTGGGAACAAGGTCAAATAAGGGTTTTCCTTCTAGGAAAATCAATGAAACTCATAAACCAGAAGAAAAAATATTAACCCTGCCTACGTTTCTTTGCACGCACCTGTCCCTGCAAAAAAAGCTGCATGTGACATTTCCCAATAATTACATCATATGATTCAGAGGAGATGCAAGAGATCATTTAATTCTCCAAAGCCTGTTTCCCCTGGAAGGTGTGCCTCAGCTTCTTCTCAGGCCCCCCACCGGCGTGAGGTTTGTGCAAATTACCATAACCTCCTGCTGGAAGGCCTGCATCTTTGTTTTTGTGGTTTCTTTCCTCTGACTCAGGCTCAGGCAGGACTTCCTGCCATGAACTCTCAGAGCCCCTGCACCTTACAGCACTTATCAGTCAGTAGTTAAATAATTCATTATGTAAGTAGCTGTTTAATGTCCCATTAGGATGGGAGAACATGCGTGGTTTTATTCAGTATGCTTTCAAATTTCAGATTCGTTTAACAGCACAAAATTAACTCACCCTCAGGGGATGATCCAGACATCTGACCATCTCCTCCATCTCTGTTTGTGCTTATGAAGTGCATTCCAGACCCCAGACAGTACCTCTGGCCCACTGGCTCAGAGGAAATTCTTCTATCACAAATCTCAGCTCTAATGCTCGTAAGCTCTGTGACTTTGATCCAGTTAACTGCCCTCTTCATGTCTCTGTTCCTTCTTTCTTAGAATTAGGGCAATGCCACCCGCCATAAGATAGTAGTTAGGACCCTGGAGTCAGAGTGGCTCAGGTTCAAATGCCACCTCTGCCACTTCTTTGCTATGTGACTTCGAGAAGGTGACTTAACCTTTCTGAGTCTGTGCCTACTTCTCTAAATTGAGAATTGTATGTATCTTATATGGTTGCTGTGAAAATTGGATGATGCATTTTTAAAGTAGCCCTGAACTTGGCATTTATTAGCTGCTCAATAACTGTTCAGTGTTATCATGATTATGGCTGGTTTATCATCACACATAATTGTTTTAAGGAAAGCACTTTAGTACATTAAATAGATGTTCAAATGACAACATCATCAACAAGAGGGACAATGACTAATACTGAATGCTTGCTCTGTGCCAGACACATTCCCAGTGGTTTTCTTAGGTTAACTCTTTCCATTCTCACAACGGTCTTGAAAGGGGCTGTTAATAGTATCCCCATTTTAATATAAGGACACTGAAATAACTCAGTAAATATTAGATAATAATACTATCAACAAACATTGGATCAGCATCTACTATCTGCCAGATACTATGCTCAGCCTTGAGAATACAAACATTCTTTCCTTCTGGAAATTCATAGACCAACAGAAGAGGTAGATAAACATGTAACTAACTTAACGTGCTATGCTCACAGTATGAATACAATCTTATGCAAATATTGAGTGAATGAGCAACTTTTTCTGAGGCACTAGAGAGGATTAAATCTAATGTATAGGAAAAAACTGCAAACTTGAAAGCACACCAAAAAGGAAAATATTATCACTAGCAATTAAACATAGTGCCTCACCTATCTACCCAGCTGAGAAACGGCATGCCTCAGGTGTGAGGGGAAGAGGGCCAGCCTAGGCCCATGCTATTACCATTGTCACTGCCTTGGTTGGTTCAGTAAAAAGGCGTGAGATGGCCCATATTAGTTCATGCATGAATGTGGGATGATCTAATTATGTGCTCATTATGAAGTGGCAGCTTCATGTGCTAACAGTGGATCCTGTGGTGTTTTTAAAGTAAAGAAGCAGTTTTATGAGAACCCAACCACTTCATTCATTCATTCACTCAACAAATTTTTTTTTCTTTTCTTTTTTTTTTTTTTGAGACAGAATCTCACTCTGTCGCCCAGACTGCAGTGGCACGATCTCAGCTCACTGCAAACTCAGTGTCCCGGGCTCAAGTGATTCTCCTGCCTCAGCCTCCTGAATAGGTGGGATTACAGGCATCCACAACCACGCCTGGCTAATTTTTGAATTTTTAGTAGAGACGGAGTTTTGCCATGTTGACCAGACTGGTCTCAAACTCTTGACCTCAAGTGATCCACCTGCCTCAGCCTCCCAAAGTGTTGGGATTACAGGTGTCAGCCACTGCACCTGGCCCCTCAACAGATATTTACTGAGTGCCCAATTCTAGGTCCTAGTGCTACATCAGTCTACAATCTAGGCAAAGTCTGTGCATCATAACACTTATATTCCAACACAAGGGGAAGGACCATAAATGAATAAAACAAGTACATGTTTGGTGTATCTAATGGTGATGAGTGGATTCAAGAAAAATAAAGCAGGATAACTGGGAAAGATGAGTGCCGGGATGGAGAGTGGAATTATTTTACATAGGGTGGTTAAGGGAAGCTTCACTCATAGGATTTTATTTGACCAAAAACTGGAAGAGGCCAGGCCCAGTGGCTCATGCCTGTAATCACAGCACTTTGGGAGGCTGAGGCAGGTGGATCCCTTGAGGTCAGGAGTTCGAGACCAGCCTGGCCAACATGGCAAAACCTCGCCTCTACTAAAAAAAATACAAAAATTAGCTGGGCATGGTGCACACCTATAACTCCAGCTACTCAGGAGGCTAAGGCAGGAGAATCGCTTGGAGCTGGGAGGCGGAGGTTGCAGTGAGCCAAGATTGTGCCACTGCACTCTAGCCTGGGCAACAGAGGGACACTCTGTCTCAAAAAAAAAAAAAAAAAACAGAAAAAACCAAAAAACTGGAAGGGGAATGAAGGGCATGTGGGAAGAGTGTTCCCACAGAGGAGCAGCATGAGCAAAGGCCCTGGAGTCGGAACTGGCTTGGTGACTTTGAAGAATTACTAGAGGCAAAGTAACTGGAGCTAGTTGAGTAACGTCAGAGGTATTAGGGTTTTGTGATTCTCGTAGTCCGTGGTCAGAAGAGTGAATTTTACTCTTGGTGAAAAGAAAAGGTTTTTGGAGAGTTTGGAACAGAGGACCTCACAGATTGTATCACTTATTTATTTATTTATTTATTTACTTATTTACTTATTTATTTAGAATTGGGGTCTTGCTGTGTTGTCCAGGCTGGAGTGCAATGGTATAATCACAGCTCACTGTAGCCTTGGATTCCTGGGCTCAGGTGATCCTTTTCCTCAGTCTCCCTAGTAGCTGGGACTACAGACTTGTGCCACTATGCCTGGCTAATTTTTAGTATTTTTTAAAAATAGAGATAGGGTCTTACTATGTTGCCTGGGTTGGTCTTGAACTCCTAGACTCAAGCAATCCTCCTGCCTCAGCCTCCCTAGTAGCCAGGACTATAGGCATGCACTACCATGCCTGGCTTATTTTTTATATTTTTTAAAAATAGAGATGTAGTCTTGCCATGTTGCCCTGGCGGGTCTTGAACTTCTGGGCTCAAGTGATCATCCTACCTTGGCCGCCCAAAATGCTGAGATAACCGCTGTGAGCCACCATGCCTGGCGTTTAGTTTTTTGAAAGATTACTCTGGCTGCCTCGCTGAGAGTAGACTTGAGGGAGGTGTAAGAGGATGAGGGGGATAATTAAGAAGCTATTGCAATCATTTAGGTGAGGGGTGAGGGGGGCCACTCCCGACGTGGTAGCCCTGAGGTGGCAAGAAGCAGAGGTGGGGCATGGATCTGTTTTGAAAGCAGAGCTGACAAGACTTGCTCATAGTTTGGATGTAGGTGAGACAGAGAAAGGAAAGAGTCAGACTCCAAGTTCTTTGGCCTGCACACCCCCAGGAGGATGGAGCCCCATTTACTGAAATGGGTGAGACTGCAATTGGACAAGTGTGATGGGGGGAGACTGAGACCCATTTGGACACATTTAGGATGAGATAACTGCTTTGATCTGAATGTTTGGGTTTCCCCAGAATCGAGATGTTGAAATCCTCATCTCTATGGTTTTAGGAGGTGGAGCCTTTGGAGGTGGTAATAACAGTAGCTTTTGGTGAATAGAATAACTGTCTTTATAAAAGAGATCCCAGAGAGATCTCTCGTCCCTTCTCCCATGTGAGGGCACAGCAAGAAGCCACGATTGGTGAACCAGGAAGTGAACCCTCTCCAGACACCAGACACATGGATCTTGGACCTCACAACCTCCAGAATTGTGAGCAATAAGTTTCTGTTGTTCATAAGTAACCCAGTTAATGATATTTTGCGGTAGCAGCTCTAATGGATTAAGAGAGCTGCCTGCAAGATTCTCAGGCTGGGCACGGTGGCTTATGCCTGTAATCCCAGCACTTTGGGAGGCTGAGGAGGGCAGATCTCCTGAGGCCAGGAGCTCAAGACCAGCCTGGCCAACATGGCAAAACCCCCGTCTGTACTAAAAATGCAAAAAAAAAAAAAAAAAAAATTAGCCGGGTGTGGTGGCGGGCACCTGTAATCCCAGCTACTTGGGAGGCTGAGTCAGGAGAATCTCTTGAACCCAGGAGGCAGAGGCTTCAGTGAGTCAAGATTTCACCACTGCACTCCAGCCTGGGCAACAAGAACAAAACTCTGTCTAAAAAAAAAAAAAAAAAAAAGACTTTCATGCTGAGCTGCTCTTCAATGGGAATTTCTGGAAAGAGTTCCAGAAAGTTGGGACTCATTAGCATATAAGCAAATACATTTGAACCCAGGAGACTAGAAACTAGAGTGGAAGGAAGGAATACAGACATTGAAGAGAAGGGGCCTGAGGAATTGGTCCTTGTGTCACTCCAATATTGAAAATAGAGGTTTCTAGCGTGACCTGCCAATAGAAGTCAGGAAGGTCATAAACTCAGAGAGGAAAAATAAAATGCGTCTTCATTCTCACAAACATCTAACTGAAATTTGGCATGCCCCTCAATTACGAATGAGGGAATAAACCACAGCAGTGGTGATGTAGCTGGTACTGTGTCCCCAGTAGAAACCACAGATAATTATCACATTACAAGTGCTGCAGGTATTTCAAAATATCATTTACCTTTATTGCTATTTCACAATTATGAAGTCTTTACACATGCCATTGGATCTTTTTACTTAACGTGTTAATAAAAAAGCTCATTCGTTACCATTTCACACATTTGTTTTATTAAATATTTTGATAACTATTTTTCAATGTAATTAGTTTCTTTGAAATGCAACGTATTTCACGTATTTTTGAAAATATGTTATTCTGAGAAGGTATCCACAAGTTCCATCTGTCTGTCAAAGGGGTCCAAGCCACAACAGAAGGTTAGGACCCCTAGTTTAAAGGTTGAAGTAGCAATGAAGGGGGTGGTGATGTGGCTGTCTTCTATACTGACTCCACAAACCTGGCGTCTCTCCCTGCCTTCACCCTTTCTCCCTTTTAAGCAAGTCCTATTTGCCCGATCTTGTGCTCAGTGTAACTTGGACTCTAAAATGAGCAAGCCGGAGCGTCTCCCTCCAATGACCTTGTTGTCCAAAAGGGGCGCAAGTATCCAAACAGGTATCAAACATATCACAGATTCTTGCAACCTATAAAAAGTACTCAGCCACACTGCACAAGTTCCGAAAACTATCATTGCATAGCATTCAAATGCAGGTTTTTGCAGCCGGAGAGCAGAAAATTGACACTGCCTTTGTATTATTTTATGGTTTTCTTTCTTTGAGAAGTATTGGACTCAGAGAGAAGATCTCTTTAGAGAGCATATTCTGTCTACGTTGATTCCATCACAAGAGGAACACGTCCATCAAAGAACATATTACGCCTCGAAAGGCCACTCTCAGACAACAAGTTTCTTTCTTCTGGTGACACCATCTGTTTTCCTGTGGCCCACTCAAATCCTTCCCAGTTCTAGGCTAGAGTTTGGGGGGAGGGTAAGGGGACCGACAGTAAGAGCTATTATATTTTGATTTTTTTTTTTCAGGGTTTCCATCAAAAACCTCATAGGTGCCATCTATCCCACTGCTCTTCTTAAAATAGAAGTACCAGAATATTCAGATCTGCATCTGGGGCCCCATCGCCTGGGGCCTTCTATCTCACTGGTACCATTTCGGGACGTAACAAATGGTTGGGTAGATTTGCTTGGCTCACACCCACTGTCTTGAAGCAACAGTCAGGCAGGTAGAGAATTTCAGAGCATCAGACGTGACCCAAAAGGAAACAAAACGAGTCGGAAGGCATCATCCCGCCTGAATTGCTAGGGAAAAACTTCATATCTCATTTTCATAGTCTCCATTAGAAAAACAGAAAAGAGTTTACTGAAAAAACTATGCATCTATTAATGTGCTTTAGGAAACATTCTGGACCGTCCCTTTACTAATAAGTGCAGCTCCATTTTTTCCCCATTGGTAAAATAGGGAAACTATTCCCTACCTAATTTAAAAATGTATATGTATGAGGTGAGAATTTTACTATGAATTTGCCTTTGTAGGGAGGGGACTATCTTTTTTTTTATGAGAAATATTTTAACAAGTGGTTTTGGGTTAAAGGGCAAGTGTAGAAAGCATGAGTCTACAGAAGCTCTGGTGACTGAAGACTTGGTGAAACTTCTTTGTTTAAATGTGGACAAGAATTAGATAAGAAATAGACATATCCTTTCGTAAATAATGGGAACTTAATTTTAATAAACTTGAAGTGGGAAAGACCTTTCTAATTCAGTTATTCAACACATATTTGCAAGTGTCAAGTCCTGGGACACCCAGAGGCACCCCTATTTGTCTTCCAAATGGCTTCTCATAAATATAGATGGGAGTTTAGAGCATTTAGAGAAATGTTTGCAAAAACAAGACTTTAAGATCACTAAAGGACTCTCAGCGTGGTGGCTGACAGCAAAGGCTTTGCCATCCGCTAGACCCACCTAGGTTCAAATCTCAGTTCTCCTATTTACCATTCATGGAATACTGGTCAAGTTACTAAGTTCTCTGGGCCTCTGTGACCCACCAAGTTGTTATAAGAACTAAATGATAATGATATAGAACACTTAGCATAACACAGGCTTATAATATGTACTTCACAATGATAGCTGTCATTATTAAATTAGACATCTATGTTGTTAAATAAAACCTTCCTTCCTATATTTGTTCCCAAAGAATGTGATTTGCAAAAGTACACTTTTATAATAAGCTGGTCTTATTAGTAAAATTCAGCCTTTGAAAATGCTGTATTCTCTGTTTCCCTAGAATAAGAGATACCTTTATGTTCATCTGTCACCCTCTCATTCAATCAGAAAGTCATGCATGTTGGGGACAGTTTGGGTTGTGACAACTGGGGTTGTGGGTAGAGGCTGGGACACTGCTAAACATTCTACAGTGTACACAACAGCTCTCACAACAAAAAATTCTCTGGCCTGAAATGTCAGTAGCGTCCAGGTTGAGAAACCGTGGTCTGGAAGGAGTTAGCATTACTCTGATCTATGCATACTCTCATTCATTCATGCTTGCATCCATTCATTCATTCAAATAGTTGTTGAGGCCCAACCATGTGTCAAACACTCTTGTAGATATGGGAAATAGGGTGGCTAACAAGAGGGACATGATCCCTGGTCTCAAGGAGATTGCATTTTAGCTGAGGAGACAGAGATGAAGTAATTACACAAATAATTACTTATTGATTACAGTACAGGTCACCAAGGAGCATGTGATGAAGTGAGAATGTGTGATAACAGGAATGATCCCAGCATGAGAGCTGGACAAGACTGCTCTCTGAGAGTGGTGTTCAGGCTGACACTTGAAGGACTTTGCAAGATTTTTAAAAAATTTTTTATTATACTTTAAGTTCTGGGATACATGTGCAGAACGTGCAGGTTTGTTACGTAGGTATACACATGCCATGGTGGTTTGCTGCACCCATCAGCCCATCACCTACATTAGGTATTTCTCCTAATGCTATCCCTTCCCTAGCCCCCCACCCCTTGACAGGCCCCTGTGTGCGATGTTCCCCTCGCTGTGTCCATGTGTTTTCACTGTTCAACTCCCATTTATCAGTGAGAACATGCGGTGTTTGGTTTTCTGTTCTTATGTTAGTTTGCTGAGAATGATGGTTTCCAGGTTCATCCATGTCCCCGCAAAGGACATGAACTCATCCTTTTTTATGGCTGCATAGTATTCCATGGTGTATATGTGCCACATTTTCTTTATCCAGCCTATCATTGATGGTCATTTGTGTTGGTTCCAAGTCTTTGCTATTGTGAACAGGATTTTGCAATATTTTAACCCATGACCGTGGTGCTCTGATAATTCTGTGTTGGATCACTGAACTCAGCAGTCACCTGGCATTGCTATTTGTGAAAATCATAGAGAGACTGAATAGCATGGCAGTTAAGGACATAAATTCTGGAGCCAAATTGTCTTGGTTTGTAACTATCTTGGGTGACTTCTCTGCCTCAGTTTTCTCATCCATAAAATGGGGATAAAAATAATGCCTGCCTCTTTGGCTTGTGGTGAGGACTAAGTGAGTTAAATAATGCAGTGATATAATGTAAAACACTCATAAAGCAAACACTACATAAGTATTAGTAATTATTAGAGTTAATATTTCTATTAGGAATGAAGGGGATTGTTTTCTCAACAAGAATCTGTTCCATGTGCCCAGGAAATGGTGAGAACTCACACAGCAAAAATGGGCTGGTTAATGCACACCATCACATTTTCTGTTGATTTTGGCCATCATTGTTTGAAAGTGACAGCATTTGAGACTAGATATTGAAGTTACATTCTTCTTACAAAAGTAAACAGTGAGAAAGTGTCCCTCTTGTTCGCTACTCTGTTTCCAACACCTAAAAGAGTGTTTGACAATAGTTTGGCCTCAACAACTATTTGCTTAAAGCATGCATGAATGAATGAGAGTGTGCATAGATCAGAGTAATGCCAACTCTTTCTAGACCGAGGTTTCTCAAAGTGTCTTTGGCATCATGTCAAAGACAAAGATGCAAAGTACAATTGCTATTCATATGCTGGCATTTTTGGACTCACCTCCATAGTCTTGATTCTTTAAATCCCTGGTAAACTTATCCAAATCCTCTCTTCTAAGGAGCTTCCACTCCATAAGAAAGAGGTGAAAGTGTTATTTTTATAGCTGGGATAAAAATACTTCTTAGGCGATTCTGGGTTTTCTTTTTTTAAGAAAAACACCTTAATAATAAGCTTCCAAAATGTAAGGACAATAATACAAAGAATTAGGTGACCAGGAATGTACCCCAGAAAATTTGGGTTGGGAGAAATAGGGAGAGGAATAGGGAAAAGTCACAGGAAAGCATCCTGCAAAAGAGGCAGGAATGGTCAATTTTTCAAAAAAGAATCATAAATAGAAATAGCTGAAGGATTTTTAAGAACATGTGTTCCTAAAAATCAATTTTCAAGTTGTGGGCTGGGTAGAAGTCATTCATTACCTCAGATCTTCCTTTAAGACTGCTTCATACCTAAGTAAATGCCTTTTGTAAATTCTGGACTCACAAAATTGAAAAAAGGTTTCTGACATCCATATCTATGTTGGCATCCCCCGAGTGAAGTTTTGGTGAAATTAACAATAAATTAGAATTAGAGGTAATTGTAAGAATGTAAGATGCTGAAATCAGCAGAAATGTTGGAGCAGGGATTAAATTTTCCAGCTGAGTATGAATCTGGGGGCTTGAGACGATTTTAAGAAAACAGAATAGTGTTCACAGCTGACTTGTGGATCACATGAGCTGATCTTTATAATGTTTCCTGCGGCAGTGCACAGATCCAGCATCTTTAGATGGAGCTGCTTCTCACTGGCGGATCTAGGCTTATAGACCATTTTTATGATTGGAACAGATGAAGATAAAAAAGACAGTGTAAGAAGTCATTCAGTTCTCAAAACAAAGCAAACAAAAACATTAAAATCACAAACTAAAAGATTATAAAAGAGTCTAGCTAACCTAAAAAATAAGAAAAAAACTGTCTTACAGACTAAAACAAAGAAATCAATAAAAAGGTAAAAATGTGGATATTGTACTGATTTAAGATTCACTTTGTCTTTTAGATTAGAAAGGTGTATTTAAACTTATATTTGCTTCCCCAATGTCGCTAATGTGAGCTTTGTACTGTTTTGGGATATAGTAAAGTGGATTTTAGAAACAGTCCTTGGAAGTGTCTTTTGCTTGAGCTGGTCCACCCTGGCCTCTACCTCCTCCTGAGTTGGGAAGAGAAGGAAACAAGAAAAAAAAGCTAATTAAAAATGCAAGTACTTTTGCATGTTTAACATGACTTGATTCAATCATCAAATATTGAAATTCTGGGCTGGGCATGGTGGCTCACGCCTGTAATGCCAGCACTTTGGGAGGCCAAGGTGGGTGAAATGCTTGAACCCAGGAGGTTGAGACCAACCTGGGCAACATAGCGAGAACCCATCTGTAAAAAAAAAAAAAAAAAAAAAAAAAAAAAAAGTTGACATTCTCTAGAAAGAGCAGGGACGATCAATTCTGGATAAACTGGGTTTGGTTCCTGGGTCTTTGTGATCATTGGCAAACTGCCTGGCTTCCCAGACCCTCAGTGTCCTCATCTGTCAAGTGGGCGTAATAGTACCTACCTTACAGGTTGCTGGAAATACAAAATGAGACCAAAAAAGCGTGTGTGTGTGTGTGTGTGTGTGTGTGTGTGTGTGTTTCTGTGTGTATATTCTCATTATTTGCTATAATTAGGTTCAATAATGTCTCCACAACCACTGAGTTATTAAATACTGAACCATTACTCCTGGGGGGAAATACAGGTTTGGTTCTTTTGAGCCTCCAGTCATGACATTTCCATCAACTGATCAATACATAGCCTTGTTTTATATATTTCTGTGTAAAGACACCTTATTTTATATGTATTGATTCATTAACAGCCAACAGCACTATACCTCATGCGTGAATGAAGCTTATCTAACACATGTATATTTTTCTCCGTAAACCACATCACAAAGGGCAACTGCACTTCGCATCTTTGTCTTTGTTTGACATGGTACCAAACAAAGAAACCTTGAGAAACCTTGGTCTAGAAGGAGTTAGCATTACTCTTATCTATGCAAACTCTCATTCATTCATTCAGAATTTTTGAGCCTAGGAACTCTAGATAGCCCTTTAACACTAGGCTTGGGGAACATTTTAAACAGCAAAAACCACCAGCAAAAGGCACAAAAGTATGTAAAGCATAGTGCTAAGTAAACTTCAAGATGCATGCTCATTTATAGTATCAGAGTAGAACCAAGAAAGCAGATTCTGGCCTTGTTGGGTCTCAGGTGGGATAAACACAATGGGTGACTCAACTTTTTTGCAACTCTGCACATGCCTGGGAATAACTGCAAAAGCATAGCAGATACTGATTTTGGGATTACGAATAAATTTTTGTGAATAGGCAAAATCACCAATACAAAATCTGCAAATAATGAGAATCAAGTGGAAAATATATATATACACAAATGTGTGCTTGGAACAAAATAAATGCGTAGTTTCTCTCTTTTCCTATTTTCCAGTTATGTGCTGGACATTCTAGAGAAACCAAAGAAGTTTAAGACAGGCAATCTAGAATCTCAGTTTGTCAACAACAACAAATTCTGTCAAATTGCAAGATACAAAATCAACATAAAAAAATCAGTTGCATTTCTAGAGACTAACAGTGAACTCCCTGAAAAAGAAATAAAACAATCCTATTTACAATAGCATCAAAAACAATAAAATACTTAGGGATGAATTTAACCAAGAAGGTAAAACATCTGTATGCTGAAAACTATAAGACAGAGATGAAAGAAATTGAAGAAGACACAAATAAATGGAATGATATCTTGTGTTCATGGAGCAGAAGAATTAATATCATTAAAATGTTCATATTACCCAAAGTAATTTATAGAGTCAATGAAATCCTAGCAAAATTCCAATAGCATTTTTTCATCTAATTTTGTTAAAAAATCTTAAAATTTGTTTGGAGCCAGACAACTCTGAATAGACAAAGAAATCTTGAGAAAGAACAAAGCTGGAAGCATCCACTTCCTGATTTCAACATATATTACCTAACTACAGTAGGCAAAACAGTATGGTGCTGGCATAAAAACAGACCTAGAGACCAATGGAAGGGAAACAAGAGCCCAGGACCGGGCGCGGTGGCTCACTCCTGTAATCCCAGCACTTTGGAAGACCAAGGCGGGCAGATCACGAGATTGGGAGATTGACACCATCCTGGCCAACATGGTGAAATACTGTCTCTACTAAAAATACAAAAATTAGCTGGGTGTGGTGGCGCATGCCTGTAATCCCAGCTACTCAGGAGGCTGAGGGACAAGAATCGCTTGAACCCAGGAGGCAGAGGTTGCAGTGAGCCAAGATCGTGCCACTGCACTCCAGCCTGGTCACAGAGCAAGACTCTGTCTCAAAAAAAAAAAAAAAAACAAACAAACAAAAAAACAAGAGTCCAGTAATAAACCTATGCATAAATAGTCAATTAATATTGGACAAATCTGCCAAAAATACACAACTGGGAAAGATAGTTTTCTTCAATAAATGGTGCTGCAAAAACAGAAGATCCCTATGAAAAAAAGAACAAAACTAGGTACCCTATCTTCCATCACTCACAAAAATTAACTCTCAATGGATTAAATACTTAAAATCTTAAGCTGTAAAACTTCTAAAAGAAAACATAGGGGAAAGCCTTCTTGACACTGATCTTGGCAATGATGTTTTGGATGTGACCCTAAAAGCACAAGCAACAAAAGCAAAAATAAGTGGGGCTACATCAAACTAAAAATCTTCTGCACAGCAGAAGAAACAATAAAATTAAAAGATAATTTATGGAATGGGAGAAAGTATTTGCAAACCATATATCTGGTAAGGGGTAAATTCCTGAAATATATAAGGAACTCATACAACTGAATGGCGAAAACCAAAACCAGACAAACACAAATCCAATTAAAAAATGAGCCAAGAGTTTTTAGAGACTTTTTCCAAAGAAAACATACAACTGGTCAACAGATACATGGAAACGGTGCCCAACATCTCTAATCACCAACGAACTACAAATCAATACGGCAATGAGATATCATCTTACCCCTGTTGGAATAGCTATTATCGAAAAAGAGATAGCAAGAGTTGGTGAGGATGTGGAGAAAAGGGAACCCTTGGGTACTGTTGGTGGGAATGTAAATTGGTAGAGTCATTATGGAAAATGGAGGTTTCTCAAAAATTAAAAATAACCATATGATCCAGAAATCCAACTACTGGGAATTTACTCAAAGGAAATTAAATCCGTCGCTGACGGAGCTATCTGTACTCCCATGTTCTCTGCAGCATTATTCACCATAGTCAAGACATACAAACAGTCTCAGTGCCCGTCAGTGGGTGTTACTCAGCCATAAAAAAAAAGAAGGAAATTCTGCTATTTGCAACAACATGGATGAAACTTGAGGGCATTATGCTAAGTGAAATAAGTCAGAGAAAGATAAATACTGTATGATCTCAATTACATGTGGGATCAAAAATAGCCAAACTCACAGAAACCGAGAGTAGAAGAGTGGTTGGCAGGAGTCGGGCGGGAAGAAAACAGGGAGATGTTGGTCAAAGGGTACAAAGTTTTAGTTAAAAGATGAATAAGTTCTGGGGATTTAATGTACAGCATGGTGACTATAGTTAACAACACCGTATTGTATGCTTGAAATTTGCTTAAATGTTCTTGCCAAAGAAAAAAATGTAAGTGAGGTGATAGCTGTGTTAACTATCTTAATTGTGATAATCATTTCACAATGTATATCAAATCATTGTACCATACACCTAAACTTATACAATTTTATTTGTCAACTATACCCACTAATGGAAAATTAATTGATTGATTGATTACAAATAAAAGACCCTATGAAAATGGTTGACATATGAGTGTACTGCCTGTGGTCAGCTCCTCTTATATAGGCACTCAACTACCTTCTATGCAAAATAAGGGTAATAATAAGAACTACCTCATATACCTCACGGAGTTGTGAATCACAACATGAAAAGCACAGCGAACAGGACCTCGCTAAGCAAGGTCACAGTAAAGACCAGCCATTAGTAATAATCACAACAAGGACAATGGTGATGATATCTATAGCAATGAATGCAATCAAAGGTGACGGTGTTCGCTTGCTTCCAGGTCTGGAAATAGCAACACCCGTGGATGCTCAGACTCCAGCAGGGCAGTCATATTTCCCGAGCCCCCATAAGGAGCCAGGAGTCATGCCAGCTCTTTTTAAGCATCATTTCATGACCTTTGTTCTTTCTTCCAGGCTTTCTCAATGTCAGCCCTCCTGACATTTGGGAAACAAAGAATTCTTTGTTGTGGGTCTGTCCTGTGCATTGTAGGGTGTTCAGTGACATCCCTGGCCTCTGCTTTCTAGATGCCAGTAGCAACCCCTCCACCCCCATCTCTGCAGTAATCAACAATATCTCCAGACATGACAGAATGTCCTTGGGGGGAAAGTCTCCTCCAGTCAAGAGTCTCCGGTCTTGACAAAGTTGATGTTCTTATGTGCCTCTTCTGCAGATGAAGCAAATGAGGATTAGCGAACCTCACAACCTGCCCCCTTACTAGGAAGTGAATTTATAACTGGAACTTCTTTTGCATCCCAGGGTTGGGTTATCATGAATTACTGATGTCTGTGCCTTTCCCCTGAGCCTTTGAAATTCTCTGTTGGATGACTATGGGGCTGCCAAGAAGTTTCTATGAGAGAGCTCCCTGCCTCTCCAACTCTTCCAGCATGCTGACAGCCCCATGGAGGGCCACTAAGCTCTGTGGTTACCCAGTCTACCTGCCTCTCTCTGTTCCCAGCTTGCTGACCATGACTTTTTTACTTCATTCAACAGTGACTGTGTTCATTTCCCAGCCTGTGGAACCTCCACCCTGCAGAGGCCACCAGTGATCAGGGGTTGACGTTTTTCTTCCCTTGCATCCAGAGGACTCAGACAATAGACAGACAGCCTCCTTGCAGTTCCCCCAGGCTGGCTGGCAGAATCTTTCCCTTTGCTCTGCAATGGATGGGACAGCTCTTGGAGATGCCAGACCAATGACTTTCAATCTGACCTGATCCAATGGCTGTTTTTCTAGTAAACAATTTGTAGTATCTTCCTTACTGTTTTGAAATGAAAATCACAGCTAATAGAACCTACTCATAACTATTTAAAAATGCCATGTTACATTAAAAATTGAAAACTAATTTATTATCATATGTATTTTTCATCACCAGAGACCCATGGTTCCTAACTCACATACGCAGTATCAGGGCATCAGGGCGACTAACTGCTGAGGCATGATTACAACGAGACTTAATGGAATAATAAAATGCATGAACCTGAGTGTAGAATCACCACAGCTGTGACAACTACAAACGCAGGCGGAAATGGGGGCAGATAGGGTGATGCAAACACCATGACCGGTGTTGCCATGGGTAACGTGATTTTCCAAGACGGTGAACCACTCTCGCTGTGGTCCCAAACATATAAAGTACCAGTTTGCCTTGATTTTCATAGTATTGAAATTTCTGAAAATTTTAGTGTGTATTAAAAGTGCAAAAAAAAAAAAAGTCTTACGTTTATGTGTAGAAGAGTTCACCTAGATAGCAATAGGCTTAGAGTAATGAATAGATTTTTTTTGCCTATGCAAATTCTCAGCGGGCATTTGAACTCTGCACAGGCTGGCAGGAGTTTTTTGTTTGGGTCAGACTGCCCCAGGCATTACCAGATGTCTGGTATCCTGGCTCCTACCAACTAAATGCCACTAGTGCCTCCTGCCATCATGATCAGCACAAAAACATAAAAAAGATGCCCACCCCCAACTCCCCAAATGTCCCCCTAGGAGGCAGTACTGTTAATGGAAAGGCTCCCAGTCAAGACCCCTAGAGAGAGTTCTTGGATCTCACGCAAGAAAGAATTCGGTGGGAGTCCATAGAGTAAAGTGAAAGCAAGTTTATTAGAGAAGTAAAGAAACAAAAGAATGGCTACTTCTTAGGCAGAGCAGTGGTATGGGCTGCATGACTGAGTATACTGACAGTTCTCTCTTGATTATGTGCTAAACAAGGAGTAGATTATTCATGAGTCTTCTGAGAAAGGGGTGCGGAGTTCCCAAAACTGAGGTTTCCTTCCCTTTTTAGACCACGTAAGGTAACTTCTGGACATTGCCATGGCGTCTGTAAGCTGTCATGGCTCTGGTGGGAGTGTCTCTTAGCATGCTAATGCATTCGAATTAGCATATAATGAGCAGGGAGGTTGCCCAAATGTCACTTTCATCACCACCTTGGTTTTGGTGGGTTTGGGCTGGCTTCTTTACTGCATCTTGTTTTGTCAGCGGGGTCTTTGTGACCTATATCTTGTGCAGCTCTTCCATTTCACCCTGTGACTAAGAATGCCTAACCTCCTGGTCATGCAGCCCAGTAAGTCTCAGTCTTATTTTACCCAGCCCCTATTCAAGATGGGGTCTCTCTGGTTCAAATGCCTCTGACAGTACTAACCTAAGGAGAGCCACTGCTCTAGATTTTAGGGGGAGTTGTCCCAGTTCTCTGCCTTTCGTGAGCCTGAATTCACTTCCCATTTCTGTGTTTGAACCCCAGACCACAGTCTCCTAGCCCATAATCAGATCTCTGAAACTCACACACCACCCCTATAGCCTGGCTGTCATCTCTGGCCCCTGAGGAGTTCCTTCGCTGACTTTCAGGCTTTTCTGTTTTTTTGTTTTTTGAGACAGTTTTGTTCTTGTTGCCCAGGCTGGAGTGCAAAGGCACGATTTTGGCTCACTGCAACCTCCACTTCCTGGGTTCAAGCAATTCTCCTGCCTCAGTCTCCCAAGTAGCTGGGATTACAGGCATGCACCACCACCCCTGGCTAATTTTTTGTATTTAGTAGAGACAGG
Source organism: Hylobates moloch (assembly GCF_009828535.3). NCBI lineage: Eukaryota > Metazoa > Chordata > Mammalia > Primates > Hylobatidae > Hylobates > Hylobates moloch. The sequence goes on along the minus strand of NW_026652298.1, from coordinate 25,914,880 downwards.
GTTTCACCAGGTTGGTCAGGCCGGTCTCAAACTCCTGACCTTAGGTGATCACCCACCTCAGCCTCCCAAAATGCTGGGATTACAGACGTGAGCCACCACATCCAGCCTTTGCTTGGTATTTTGATGGGTTTATGATGTCGTGTCCATCTATGTTTGTAGCAGGAGGGGGTGCTGTCTGCCTCAGTTTAGCCTGATAACTTGCTAAAATCCTGGGTGCTTCTGTTTTCTCTCCCTCTCACTACAACGCCTGCCCCCAGGATGATGCAGTTCAAATCTGTCCATCAGAACAGCACCCTGTACTTCCACTGTGCACTGACCCAAGACTGATGCTGTGGTTTCTCGGGTCTGTCACTTATGGTCATCTCACCCCATCTTAACACAATGTCTGTTCCAGATTTTTCATCAAAACAGGCCATGGTTCCTAACTTGCATCTGGAGTATTAGGGCATCAGTTTCTAGAAAGGTCCCAGCCATGGCCTCACACTCTCCAGGACCAACCTCCCTCCCAGGACAACCTAAGCCTAGTCTCCTGTGTCCCAAGTCCAGCTCTCTCTTCCACTGCGGTGAGTCCCCCTCTGTTGTCCCTCATGGTTTGTGCTGCCAGCTGACCTCAGTCCCAGCCACATGAGTCAGCAGAGATATCAGATAACCTTGAACCTCAACGATGAATGGGGTCAGCTCCAGGGGAAGATCTGTCTCCCTGCCCTCTCCAGCTGTTAGAAGCTATCCTCAATCCTTGGCTCATGGCTACGCATCACATCACCATTCCCCCTCCTGCTTCCATGGTCACTTCACCTTGTTCCTCCTCTGACCCTCTTGCCTTCCTCTTATAAGGACCCTTGTGATAACATTTAGAGTGAACTCAGATAATTCAAGATAATCAATCTCTCTCTCTCTCTCGATCCTTAACTTAATCACAGCTGCAAAGTCCCCTTTTCCATATAAGAGAACAGTCACTGGATCTACAGACTAGAACTTGGATATCTTTGGGGATGTGATCACGGAAGGGTCATTAATCAGCATACTACACCCTCCATCACTTTATAACGGTGCATAGCAGTGTTGAGCTTATCAAACTAAAGGAGACGGGAGGCTGAGGCAGGAGAATGGCGTGAACCCCAGGGGGTGGAGCCTGCAGTGAGCCGAGATCGCGCCACTGCACTCCAGCCTGGGCGACAGCGAGACTCCGTCTCCAAAAAAAAAAAAAAAAAAAAAAAAAAACTAAAGGAGAAAAATGTTTGCGTTCTGTTGCATGCACCATTTCTTCATACCTAGTAGTGCCTCCCTGGATTACATTCATGAGACTAAAGAGATCATTGAATTGGTCTTTAGTGATTCAGAGATTTCTCCTCTAACAGGATGTAGAAAAAGCTGACAATATTTAATTAGAAATTTCTTTTCCTGTATTAGTGAAATTAAAATGATGTATTTTACCTGAATCCTGCTAAGAAAGTACAGAATTCTAATGATAAATGGAAAACATACTGTACATACACCCTATGCCAAGTCCTTTATGTGCTTTATCTCATTGGATCCTCCTCAAAGACCTTTTGATGGGTGCCATTATTCTCCCTATTTTCTGGATGAGCTACCTGAGGCTCAGAGAGCCTAAGTGACTTGCTCAAGGTTCCTCAGTTAGTAAGAATCAAACCCAAGATTTGGAGCCAAACATTCACATTCCAAAGCCAAACGTTTAGATTCCAGAGCCAAACATTCAGATTCCAGAGTTGAACAGATTCCAGAGCCTGTGCTGCTAACAATTGCAGATTATTCTGCTGCCCAATCTTGCACTAACTTGCTGTGTGATATTGAGTAAGCCACTTTTTGCCTCTGGATGTTGGTCAAAGCAGGAGCATTGAGGTAGTCTGGATTTCTCAACCTTAGCACTACCAACATTTTGGAGCAGACAATTTTCTGTTGAGGAGGGCTGTCCTGTCCATTGTAGGCTGTTCAGCGGCATCCCTGGCCTCTACCCACTAGCTACCAGTAGTAACCTTCCCCACTCCACCCAGTTGTGATAAACATAAATGTCTCCAGACATTGCCAAATGTCTCTCGTGGGTGCAAAATTCCCCCTTGTTGAGAACCACTGAACTAAGTAATCTATCAGCACTTGCCAAACCTAGAATATTCTGGGATTTCTTTCACTCTTACTTTGGCTTCAAGTTAGGTGATTGCGTTATATTCAAGAAACTCTCTAGGCAGGCAAGAGTTCAAATGCAATGTGTGAGCTAACCAGTCTTATAAATTATCACAAACATATGTCAGTGGTAATTAATTAAGTACCTCCATTGCATCACTAATAACATGGGCTGAGGACAATATTACCACTCAAAGTGCACCGTCATGTGTTTCTCAGTTTCTCCTCGCATGAGGTAAGAGAATAAACCGTTTGTCTAGGGGTTTAAACAAAAGTTGTTGCTTTTTTACTTTGAGCGAAAGGAGAAATCTCCTAAAATAGAAATAGAGTCTTCTCACCCTCCATTCCTACCACATTCTGCAAGATTTTCTCAGGGAGCCTACTTAGGCACAGTGGACAAAAGGGCTGGTCCTCAGTGTTGGTTTTTCTTGTTCTTTCTCTCTGTGATCTGCACAGAGAGAACCAACCCAGATAATTCAAGATAATCTCTCTCTCTCTCTCTCTCTCTCCATCCTTAACTTAATCACAGCTGCAAAGTCCCCTTTTCCATATAAGAGAGCAGTCACTGGATCTACTGATTAGAACTTGGATATCTTTGGGGATGAGATCAGGGAAGGGTCATTAATCAGCATACTACACCCTCCAAACTGTGAGTTTGCCTCTCTTAGCTTCCATTTTTCTATCCCATTATTATACAGGAACTCCTCAGCCCAAATAGTTCTAAATGGTATATAGATGTTGTTTTCATCTTATTTGGCATTATCTACCATTTAAATTAGGTTTTTTGTATTGACTAAAGTCAGGAAAAACATAGACAAATACCTTATTCTCTATTCCAACTCTACCTACAAGTTATATGATTCTGGGCAAGAGGCTTAATATCTCTGAGCCTCAGTTTCATCATCTGTAAAATGGGAACAATGATACTTATGAATTGCCATAAAAATTACATTCAATCATGTATGTTCAGCACCTAGACAGTGCTTGGCATGTAATTGTTGTTCCCTTCTGACAGTGACTAGTCAATAGGCAAGTAAGTGACTTTGGGCTTTTCCTTTAGTTTCTTGCAGTCACTATTGTCTTCAGCTGTGATGTACATGAGATGATTCAAATCCATAGTGAGAAAGAAAGAGGTGGAATAATCAGCCCCTGAATGATGAACATCTGACTACGTATAATTACTTTGGGAAGCACAACTCTTAAAGACAGAGTCATCCAAGCTTTAAGCAGGAACATGTGTCCTTCTGACTTGGGCACAGCGTGAGAAGATTCACACATGCACACACACACAGACACACACACACACACACTCTTCACATGCACATAGACTGCAAAGATCAGATCCAGTGAGCTGTCAAACTCCTGAATCAGCAGAAAGAGCAGGGCTAATATATCATAGGATTAAGTTGGAAGAGTTAGCATTCAAAAAAAATCTCTGGCTGCTGTTATAATGTTTAATGACCAGCTTTTGAGTTAGTGGCTGTTCTCACTTCCTATGTCAGTTAGTTTTTGCTAGATGACACTGTGTAACAAGCATCCCCAAAATTTCAGTGGCTTACAACAACTTGGGTTTATTTATCTATCTCATCATATGCTGGTAGTCACAGCTCAGCTGCAGTTCTGCTCCATACATCTTCTGATTCCAGGATCCAGAATGAAGGAACTTCCCCTATCAAAGACATGGCATTCATGGGGCAGAGGGAAAGAGAAAGAGGGATGATAAAAACATACAATTATAAAACTTCTGCTTGAACTTGGTTTGCAGTACATTGACTTATATGCCATTGGCTAAAACAAGTCACAGGGACAAACCTGACATCAGTGGGTCAAAAAGTCTACTCCCCCCTCAGAAAGCAGCCCAAGCCCCATTACAATAGTGGAGAGTTGTATGATTCTCTTACAGAAAGAACTGGCGAATACTTGGGAGCATACCTCCAATGGTGGGTGAGTTATGCTTTAAGCATTCCCAGGCCTCCTATGATTTCAAACTAATTTTCAATCTTTAGAAGACAGGCCAAGTTAAAGGCTTCTCACACACACTTTGTGGGTGTCGAAGTTCAAAGTTCCTCTTGGAGGTTCTTAGGGTCCATGGGCTCCAAGTAAGCCTTGTCTAATGGATTTCCAACAGATACTCCCCTAAATGCATTTAGTTAGACCAGGAATCCATTTATGAGAACAGTAATCCATGGTAAATCATCCCTTTGAGGCCTCTTTATGGCTTTTAGGTATTTTCAGCTGAGAAAATCACAATTTCTGTCCAGAATTGCTATAGCTGTGATAGGGCTCCCATAAATAAAAGCTGAAAGGATACAGAAAATGAGATATGTATGCACCTTTGAGGGGTGGGCCCTTAGGGAATATAGAAATGCTATTACCAGATGATGAAAAGGATAGTGAACAGCCAAAACTACAAGAGTTTAAAGAAAATCAGTTCTTCCATTTGGTGTCTGAGGTCTCCTCCACACCTGACATATTGCAGGTCTAAGTTCAGAAGTCACCTTCTCCATCCAGACTTCAAACCAATTGCAGCATCATTTTCTAAGTATTATTCTGTTCTTCACATGACTCATCCTCTCCACTGCCTCTGGGAAGTAAGTTCCCAAGCTGTCCTCCTCTAATTCTTCTATTTGAGCCTAGGGCCCTTTTCTTCCTATTCACCAGCACCCCCCAAATCCTGTCACTCATATTCTTAGTCTTCTGATTTCCCACTTTTTCTCAGACTCTGCCTTGGAAAAAAAGTGCTGTCTTGGATGTCTCCTCTCTTTGCATGTCTAGGCAAGTATTCTATAACATTCTTGCAGCATCAGTATGAATACAGACAGTGCCTTGTTGTAGGCTCACATTGATATATGTACATTGATATGGTTTGGCTTTTTATCCCCACCCAAATCTCATGTTGAATTGTGATTCACAGTGTTGGAGGTGGGGCCTGGTGTGAGGTGATTGTATCATGGGGGTGGTTTCTAATGGCTTAGCATCATCCCCCTAGTGCTGTCTCATGATGGAGTTCTCACGAGATCTGTTGTTTGAAAGTGTGTAGCACTTCCCCTTTCTCTCTCTCTCTCTCTCTTCTGTCGGCCATGTGAATATGTGCCTACTTCTCCTTTACCGTCTGCCATGATTATAAGTTTCCTGAGGCCTCCCTAGAACCAGAAGCCTGTACACTTTGCAAAACCATGAGCTAATTAAATACCTTTTCTTTGTAAATTACCCAGTCTCAGATATGTCTTCATAGTACTGTGAGAATGAACTAATATACACACCAAAGGAAAAAAAGCTCACCCATCTTCTTTGTTATTGCCAATAACAATAACGTTAGCTATTTATTGAGTATCCTATAATGTTCTAGGCACTGTGCTTCATCATATTCATTTATTATATGCAGACATGAGTACAGGAGAAAATACATTATTACCCCAGTTGAAGAGATGAACCAGTGGAGGCTCAGAAAGGTGGAGTGACTTGCCCAAGGTCACAGAAGCTAATAACTGGTAGAGGAGGAAGTCAAACTCAGTTTTACCCAAACTCAGTGTCCAGGTCTTCCTGCTACATTATACTTCCTTCCCCCAAATACTTTATGAAGCAAGCAGTGTGAAGTGCATGCCACATTGGGCCTGAACAATGCCCATTAAGTAGAACTCACACCTACCTTGTTCTTACTGCACACTTCGATCCACTCAACAGACTGAAGAATGGAAAGGGAGACACTTATTCCTCTCCAGACAATAAATCATTGGCTTTCTATCTGTCACCAGCTTGATTTTCTAAAGATTTGTTTTCGTCAGTTTAATGAATTATTGGATCACCTGGAAATTGCTCAGAATTAACCTGTGGCTGACATTAATGGATCTGCAACACAAGTGTCGAGATCTCTCTAACCAGTCCAATCCATCCTTTTATGAGGAGGCCAGCTGCCTGGCACAAGGAGATTCATTTATTTTGAGGCTGCATCTGCCCATTTCTGCAGCGGTGGTGCACAGGCCCCAGGACAAGTCTGTCCGGAGCAAAAATGGCTGCCTCTACACCAGTGGACCTGGGTGGGCACTGCAAGCTGCCTCAGCCCTGCCTGTGTGGGCAGGTGAGAATCGTAATATATCTTACTACAATTTGCGATGTTCTCCTTGGTTCTTTTGGAAGTAAGCTTTGAACTTCTTTGTTAGGATGCATCCTCATGATCCATGAGTCCTCTTAGCTCTAACCCTAAACATATTTGAAATCTAAACAGTTCTCTCGGTCTCTGCTGTTATCAGGCTAGTCAAGCTACTACCATGTCTTGCCTAAATAACTGCAGTAACCTCCTCCTTGTTCTCCATGCTCCCATCCTCACCTTCCAATTATTCAATCTTCATAGAGCAGTTAGAGTGATCATATTAAATATGATAATGACAACCTCCACTTTGCCTAGAATTTCTCGGTGGCTTACCATTTTACCTGGAATAAAATCCCACAGTCTTCCACATCCTGGCCCCTGCCTCCCTCCCTTGTGGTCTCATCTGGTATTGAGCTCCAAGCTCTCAGTAGCATCAATTAAGCAATTAATAGCCTTCTTTCTGTTCCTCCTATATTCCACACTCATTTTTTATTTTGTTTTGCTCATAGCTCTATCCACAGCACCTATGACAGAGCATGGCATACAGCAAGTAATTAATATATAGTGATTTATTAATTGGTTATTTTCAAAGTCCTAATAACAATGTGGAGAATTGGGAGATGGAAAGATGCTGATTACTTGTGAGTGGTTTTTAAACAAAGTCTACCTGTTGGCAGTTACATGATTCTGGTGCTCCCCTACCACCTACTTAATGCTCTGGTTTTCAATTTCCAACTTATCTGTCAGTTGACTCTCTAGACCAAGGATCGGCATCCTTCTTTCACTAAGGTCTAGATAGTAAAACATTGTATGCTTTGAGGCCATTGGGTCACTGTTGCAGCTACTCAACACTGCCCTTGTAGTGCAACAGCAGCCAGAGACACTACCTAAAGGAATGGGCCTAAGTGAGCCAGTGAAACTTTATTTACCTGTGGCATGCTGGATCTGGCACACTAGTTGTAGTTTGCTAAGTCCTGCTTTAGACTATACATTTCTTGCATACCCTAATACATAGTTGGCCGTCACTTACTCAGGGCCCACTGAAGAAGTCCCATTGTGGTAGAAAGAAGAATTTACCCACTGCTATGAAAATCGAGAAAGCCACAGCCTTTCATTTCTGGGACCAGTTTCTGGCATCATGGATACTAGAATCAGGTCTGTATTGCACTGTGGCTTCCCCACTGACAAATTGTGCAACCTTAGACATGGTAGCAAATCATTCTGTGCAGCAATCTTTTCTTCTACAAAATGGTACTAAATAATCTCTTGGGGTTGTTTTAAAGAGCAAAGAAGGTAACAACAGTGAACCCAGATGAAATGCGAACCACCCAGCACACACACACAGGCACATGCACATGCGTACACACCCTACAAAAACAATTTTGATCATCTGTTTAATTAACAACTGGACTTTTTCCTCCTGAGGGTTGTTTACAGTCTAGAGGCACCACCATTGAATTGCTCAGGCCAATAGGAAACACTTCTTTGTGATGCTTTTTGGGGTAAGAGGAGAGCGAATAATGAAGCCACTAGCAAAAAGAAAAGACTTGAGGATTAAAAACAAGAAGTTTTAAAGGAGATGTTTATGTTGTGTGGTGTGTGATATAAAACCTCTCCCTTCAGTACCATAAGATTTCAGTACAATATCCATTTCTTATTATTACATTGGGGAATTTGTATCTGTGTGTCTTCAGTGGAGGGTAATCTGCTGAAGAGGTGAATCCTCCTTTATGTTAGGTATGAGCTGAGAACAAAGGCTTCTTTGACTGGTACAAAGGCTTCTTTTCCTGGAGCTTAGAGGACTCATGGATGGTGAGGATGCATCCTAACACCTGCTAGGTGTTCAGTAAATGATAGTTCCATCCTCATTCTACTTCAATAATTTCATCTTTACAAAAAAAATAAATCTCAGCAATTCAGACTCAGTGCCAAAAATCAGTAAATCCCAGGTACTGGATGTTTACTAAAGGAAGAGAGTAATTCAAATGAGGCTTGTCATGTAGAGATACCTCAAGGATACACAAAAATGGCTTACAGTTAGCATATTCATTCTTTTTATATAAATGGATTCTACTAAAGTGCTGCTTAAAAGCAATTTGGTTATAAGCAGTTTAAGGATTCTTTTTGCAACCTTTTCCCCACTCTGTTCACACCATCTTTGAGAAAATTTTCCCAAGAGCAGGGGAAACTAGAGATCAGTCCTTGTTTGAATTGTCACAAATTACAAATGAGTAATTGTCCTAGCACTCCTTGGGAGAGAGAACTGAACTTTGAGTTTAAAAACCTGGTTTCCAATTGTCATTTTTCCATTTCTAAGCTGTATGATCACGGATAGCTCTGTTCTTCTTTCCATGTTTCATTATCCTAAATAAATGGAAAAACATCCTGTGTTCATGGGCTGGAAGACTTAATAATATTAAGATGTCAATGTACCAAAAGAAATTTATAGCTCTTCCTGGCATTGTCTGATAACTGAACTGTGATTCAACTCCTGAATGAAGGTGCTCTAAGAAGTTATTGTCCTCATTGTTACTACTACCCTAATTCTGGAATAAGCAAACACACCCCCACACACGTTTGCACACATATACACATTTATCTTTATTTTTCCTTTTTTTGCTAGTGCTTTTAGTATCATGTCTAAGAATCCATTGCCAAATCCAAAATCATAAAGATTTACCTCTGTTTTCTTCCAAAAGTTTCATGATTGTAGCTTTTGAATCTAGGTCATCGATCTATTTTGAGTTCATTCTTCATATGGTGTGAGGTAGGGATCCAACTTCATTTTTGTGCATGTGGAAATTCAGTTGTTCCCTCACCAACGGAGACTATTTTTTCCTCCATTGAACGACTGAACAAACTTAGCATCATTGCCAAAAATCAATTGGAGATATATATATACATATATATATGAGATATATATATAGGAGATATATATATAGGAGATATATATATATAAGAGATATATATATAGGACATATATATATGAGATACTTATATATGAGATATATATATATAAATAATAGAAATATATGTATATATCTGGACTCTCATTTTTATTCCACTTTTCTATATGTTTATCCTTATGTCAGTATCGTGCTGTTTTGATTACTACAGATTTGTAGTAAGTTTTGAAACAGGAAAGTGTGAGTTCTTCAACTTTTTTCTTCCTTTTTTAAGATTGTTTTAGTTATTCAGGGTCTCTTGTAATCCCATGTGGATTTGAGGACTAGCTTTTCCATTTCTACAAAAAAAGAGAGGCCATTGCACTTTTAATAGGCATTGCATTCAATCTGTAGATTACTTTTGGTGTATTGACAGTTTAACAATCTTGCATCTTCCAATCCATGAACACAGGATGTTCTTCCATTTATTTAAGTCTTCTTTAATTTATTTCTGCAATGTTTTGAGTTTTCAGTATACAAGTCCTTTAATTCCTTTGATAAATTTGTTGCCAGGCATTTTATTCTTTTAGATGCTGTTCTAAATGAGATTGCTCCCTTAATTTCCTTTTTGGATTGTTCATTACAGGTGTATAGAAACATAACTGGGTTTTGTATGTTTATCTTGTAACTTGCAACATTGCTGAATTGTTCATTAGCTCTAATGGCTGTTTTATAGATTCTTTGGGATTTTCTATATATAGGATCATGCCATCTGTGAACAGAGATAGTTCTACTTCTTACTTTCCAATTTAGGTGCCTTTTATTTCTTTTTCTTGTTTAATTACGCTGGATAGAATTTCCAGTGCAGTGTTGAATACCATTGGTGAAAGCAGGCATTCTTGTCTTGTTCCTGATCTTAGGGGGAAAGCTTTTAGTCTTTCACCTTTAGGTACAATGTCAGCTGTGGGTTTCTTAAAATAAAGGTCCTTTATCATGTTGAGGAACTTCCCTTCTATTCTATCTTTTCTGAGTATTTTTATCCTGAAAGGGTGTTGTATTTCTTCAAATGCCCTTTTTTGTATCAATTGAGATGATTATATATTTTTTCTTTATTTTATTAATGTGACATATTAGATTGATTGATTTTCTTATGTTGAACCACCCTTGCATTCCTAGAATAAATCCCACTTGGTTATGACATATCATCCTTTTAATATGCTGTTGGATTCAATTTCCTGGTATTTGTTGATTTGAAACAATATTTTTGATAAAAGTCAAATCCTCCAAAAATCCACTGTAATTATAATAATGGATATTAGCCTTCTCTTTCCTGCCTACATAATTTGTCTTCATAGTACTATCACTAGACTTTCACTGTGATGATATATTTGCTGCACGGAGGGTAGCTTAGCTAAATAATGAGATTCTGCATCTTTAAATGTGTGTGCGTGCGTCTGTGTGTGTGTGTGGTGCGCGCGCTTTGGAGTCAGAGCTTTGGAGTGTGAGCTTTGGAGTCAGCAGGATCTGCATTCAGCTCCCAGCTCTGTCACACACCATCTGTGGGAACCTGGACAATGTCTTAGCTTTCCTGAGCTCCAGTTTGATCACAGGAATAATTTAATCTCTAGCTCTCAGAGCTGTTAAGAAAAAAAGAGCAGAGGAGACACTGTATGTAAAACACTTAGCACACTTCCTAGCGTAAAACAGTCTCGATCAAAAGAGCAAATCGTTGAGCTTATTGGTATTATTTAGATTTGACAAATTACAAATATGTTTTGTTCATGCATTTTTTTTCCAGGCAGTTAGTTTTGCTAGGAAGAAACTGTTCAGTTAATATGAGCCTGTGGTGGTGGCTGTGTGGTTGTATCTATCCAGCCAGATGTACTGTGAAAACAGTTTCATCAACTAACCAGATGTGTTCACAGTGAAGACCGAAGGGTTTTTATCCAGATGCTGGTGCAGTTCCTCAGGGCTCAGTGATTTCCTTACTTTCAACTTTCCCAGCCCAGAGAGGGTTTCCTACTCCTGACCCAGCCTGGCTTCCCCTCCCTGGTCTCCCTCCCTGGCTGAAAGGAGTATGCGATTCCGCATTCAGTCACTAGATGGCGTTTGACTGTTTCCAAGAAGGGAGCTTGACTGAGTGGGCGCCTTCAATCAGAGGCTGCTGGAATTTAAGGTCAGGAATTTCAGCCACAGCCTGAAGTCGTGGACAGATTACAGACCAGTAGGAAGAGAAACTGCTCGTGCTGCTGCTTCGTTTATTTCTCTTCTTTTTCTCAAAAATGATGCTATGGTGAGGGTAGAGTCACCAAAAATTTTCAAAATACTGATATAGAGTGATTTCAGTATCCACCTATGTGAAAGAAAAAGCCATCTCCTATTCCAGGAATGAGGCGGCAACCTTACAAACTAAAGCATGCTCAAACAATCACCACGACAGAAGTTCATCATAGAGGGTGAGACTGCCTGCTGGTTAACAACACCTCTCTGCAGTCGGACTGTCTCCACTGATATCCAGAAGTTTCTGCTGGTGACCGACCAGCTGTGTGATCTTGGGCAAGGCACTTAATCTCTCTCTGTCTCAGTTCCCTTATCTATAAAATGTAAAAATAATAAAACCTAGCTGTGGGCTTTCGGGAAGAATAGATGAGACCATGTACAAAACTCTGAGAATAGCACCTGGCACATGGTAAGTCTTCAGTAAGTGATAGCTATTACTCATTTAGCCAACATTTTATGAGAGGTCAGAACAGTACCCCCTTCCAAGAGTGGTTGTGAGAATGAAATGAGATAACACAGGCCAAGTGCTTAGAATGGTGCTTGGGACACAGAAAGAGCTCCATCAAGGTGTGCTATCAAAATATTAAGAAGAAAAAGATTAAAGGCTACGCACAGTGGCTCATGCCTGTAATCCCAACACTTTGGGAGGCTGAGGTGGGCAGATCACTTGAGGTCAGGAGTTTGAGACCATCCTGGCCAACATGGTGAAACCCCGTCTCTAGTAAAAATATAAAAATTAGCCGCGCATAGTGGTGCGTACCTGTAATCCCAACTACTCAGCAGTCTGAGGCGCAGGAGAATGGCTTGAACCCAGGAGGTGGAGGTTGCAGTGAGTCAAGATCGCACCACTGCACTCCAGCCTGGGCAACAGAGGGAGACTCTGTCTCAAAAAATTTAAAAATTAGGAAGAAAAAGATATCAGCCTGGGCGTGGTGGCTCACTCCTCTAATCCCAACACTTTGGGAGGCTGAGGTGGGAGGATCACTTGAGCCCAGGAGTTTGAGACCAGCCTGATGAGACTCTATCTCTATAAAATAATCATAATCATACAAATATTAGCAGGGTGTGATGGCACATGCCTGTGGTCCCAGCTACTTGGGAGGCTGAGGTAAGAGGACCCCTTGAACCTGGGAGAGAGAGGTTGCTGTGAGCTATGATTGCACCACTGCACTCCAGCTTGGGCAACAGAGCCAGACCCTGTTTCAAAAACAGAAAAGTTTACAAAATACTGATGTAGAGTATGATTCCATATTTAAATTAAAATATGTGAAGAGATGGAGGAGTGGTATGTGATCCATTTTTCCTCTTTCTCCTTCACCTCTGCCGCTAATCTGAAGAAGCTTAAATACATACAGTAATGACAGATTCCACACTGGGGCACTACAGTGAGCATTTTGCTGGATGGGTGAGACGGCTTCAAGGCCCCCCACAAAAAAAGAGTTTCCTGGTGATGGGATGCCATGCACCTTCACAGTCAGTGCTGGATCATGACCTTTACTAATGACCCAGGTCTCCTGGAGAAGGGGTCTTAACATTTACAGGGTCATGGTGACTTTTGCAGTCTGAGGAAGCCCAAGGACCCCCTTCTTAAAATGATGTTTTTAAATGCATGCGAAATAGACTACGTCCGATTTTACAAAAGAAGTCTGTAATCTACTATAAACTATCTGTAGTTACCATAGGTGCAAAGTCATTAATATTGCTACTGTCATTTTTGCTTATATTCATAATTAACTGAAACGCTGCATCTGAGGTGGAAATTAGTTAAAACTGATGCGCACATTTTCCCCATCCAAGTCACACAGCCCTGAATTTTATGCACAGGTCTTGTGGGTCAGGGAGCCCCGGGTAAAGAACCTTGGTAGGACAAAACACAGTATTCCTACCACCTTAGGCATGCTGGCTGAGTACTCGAGATTGTGTTGTTTATTTCAGGAACAACAGACGTTCCATTATGCTCCTAAAAATCTAAGTGAATTGATTCAGAACAAATAGCTTATCACCTTTTTTTAATTATGAGATTGAGGAAAACTACAACTGCACCTTATGTTGAGGGAAAAAAAATCCATCTAGCTGACATTGGATAGTATCAACAGCTGACTTTTTTTTTTCCTAATACAGCTATTCAACATAAAGCAAATTGGTTTAGATGATCAAAGGGAAAGAATACTATTTTAGGGCTTAATGGAAACAATTTCTCCTTCCCTTAAAAAGTTCCCAGTTCACAACTGGATTGATGTGCCTCTTATAAACCAGTTTGAAAGTAGTGTCACATTGCTTTTCATTTAAAAAATAAAATAAAAACCTTTCCTGAAAACTTTAGGTCCCATGTGTGTATGTGCATATGTGTGTGTGTACACATGTATGCATATATGCACATTTTATCCCAGAATTCCAAGACTAAGATAAATCATTCCATACTGGATAGAGAAAGCCTTTTTGAGATTGTTTCCAGCAAGAAACAGCTAGAACAGGTGGAGGATACAACAGGCTAGAGAGAGAAAGAAGGCAAAAAGATACCTTCTCCCTGGCTCCCTTGAAACAAATGTGTTTTTTTATTTATCTTCCTTTGTGAGATCAGTTATGGTAATTTTGTACTATCAGGGGAACTGCCCTTAGAACATTTATCCCAGTTTCAAGGATCAAAAAAAATAAAAAGGAGTATAGAATGTTCCTCCTTTGATTTTTCCCCACCTATGATTACCTGTTGCTTCTCAAAGCAGAGCCCTGAATATACTCATTTCCCAGCATTCCTGCAGCACATGCCCAATGCAAACACTTTTCCTTAAAAGAATCTCTATAATAATCCTTAGCTAACAATTTGATAAAGTAAGGGCATATCAGAACAGCCTGGTCTAAGGTTGGGCTATGATCATTTCAACACAAAACCAAGCCAAGAGTTTGATTGGTCAAAACAGCCAATTCTAAGGAAAGAAAAAGGAAAAGAACTACCTATTAGGGTGAAGAATCCACGTCTCGTTCTTTAAGCAGCAGCTGTTGGTGTCTTTCAATGTTATCTTCCAGGACAGTCTAAACAACATGGAAAGCTTCACTGAATTTAGATCAAGAAATTTTGTTTACAGGTGTTTGCTTCGTATGTGTCTACAGTTGTGTGTGTGTTCACGTTTATTTCTTGCATTGTATGTGTTTGCTTTTGCCTATCTGTGTGTTATGTTTGGGTATGTGTTAATGTGTTTATATGGCGAATATACCAATTATGCATTGTGGGTTAAATGACAGGCTAGATACTACTTCCTCTACTGGACTGCAGGATTATGCTTTGCATGATGTTGAACAAATGCCATCAAAGAAAACTCAGTCATTCTTAGTTGACTCAAGGGCCCTCGATGTAGAGAAAGCCCTGGAGAGGGAAAGCTGAACCACTGAGTCTGTGGAGCTTCCTGACCACAAAGTTGTGCTAAAAGAGTTGCAGAAACAAAAATGTTCTTTTACTATTCTCCCAAGCAAGACTATCTAATGGGATTGAATGCAAATTGGAATGACTTAGATAAAACTGGACACATGTTGTTGGGTGAATGTATACAAAATGGAAGACTATTGGAAACATAGCTATAAAGGCTGACTTGTGTCAGGCTGGCCAGGGCCTTGAATGCCAGGTTGATGCAAATGGCCCTGGGGACACCATCTGTGGCTTTGGTCAAGCTGCGACCTAACAGGAGGCAGGCATCCCATCCCCAGGGAGCTCCTGGCACCAGCTTCCTTGTAAACGAGTGTGGGCCTATTATAACAGGTACAGGGTGGGGTGGGGGGTCCTTATGGAAATGAAACCGAGTCAACTTTAGCCCCAATTCTCCATAGATTGCCCAACTTAGACTATGCCACACTTTCAGCTTTTCAAATTGCCAAATGCGCATTTCTGTTTATTACTTTATCAGTTCATTTAACACATGTTTGTGATGGGCCTGCCATGTCCCAGGCTCTGTCCTAGGCACTGGGGATTGAGTACAGGATGGAATAGACCAAAGCCCTGCCTTCATGGAGCACTCATTCTAATTAGAGACAGATAGATAAGGCACAAGTTAAACCAGTAACTTATATACTGCATTCAGTAGGAGTAAATGCTTAGGTGGGAAGAAAGTAAAGTAGACCAGGGAGTTAGGAAGCCATGGATGGTTTAAAAATGGAGGGCTGCCAGGGAAGGTAACGCTCAAGGTGGGATCTGTAGATGTGCATGTATCTGGAGGAGGAGAATTTCAAGCAGAGGAAACAGCAAGTTTGGAGACCCTGAGGTGGGAGATTGTCTGCTATGTTCAAGGGATTATGAGGAAGCCAGAGGGATTGGAATGGAGGGAATGTTGGGGAGGTGAGGTCAGAAAGGTGATGAAGGGGTTGGGTCATGCAGGGTCATCGAGATCACACCCAAGGCATTGGTTCTCTTTCTGAATGCTGCGAAGAGTGATCTATGGGGGTTAAGAAACAAAGCTTACCTCCTTCAAACCAGCATCTGGACTTGCATCGACAAAATAAAGACACAGTTGCTGGCATGTTTTAGAAGAGATGCTCAGAGCCAATTGTGGGTGGGAATCATACTGACAAGCTGTAGCAGTGAGCTGGGCTCCCTATTTAATTTCCAGACGGCCTGGATTCGGGCCTCTTAAAAGGCAGAAGCCAGTTGGTTGCAATCTCTCATCACATTAGAGACTCTGAGGTCCACGTTCAATATCTGCAAGCCCTTTCTTTCCAGAGGATGGACTTAACATCCACTGCTGATGGAATCCACCAGGCACTGAGAACCCAGAGGGAATGACCAAAAATATCCAAAACTTTGTTTTGAGGAAAACAATGAGACTCAGGCTCCCCTTCATCCTACCCTTGTCTGGCTTCGTTTCAAACCCGTATGGATTTAAAAGGAAATTGAAACCACATGCAACAGATGAGTAACTGACATTGAATACCTCGAATGGATTTTGCACAATTCGTTGATACATTTCAGTCCCTTGGATCCAATATCTCTTCTTCCTTCCATCCGTTTCCTTTTAATTCTCCTTCTCCTTCTCTTTCTTCTATGTATTCATTCTATGGGCAAAGAGAGAAAGTGTTTTTTGCTTTGTAGCTTTGTTTTGGTTTGGTTTGGTTTTTGAGTTTTTGGCTCACCTGACACTTGAACTGCAACAAGGCTGGAGCCTCCCTCTTCTCACTGACACTGCTTGGATTATCCTCCAAATTCATCCCACTGTGGCTTCTCATTCCGGCCATCCTCTCCTTTGCCAGGATGCAGAAATTTCTTGCCATCTTTCACAATTACAGGCTCACATCTGCTGGAGTCCCTACAAAAGACAGAATAAGTGGGACCACTGTGTCTCCCTCCAGGAGGAGTTATAATTTGGCACAGAGGATTTTTATCTTTATTCTTCAAATTGCCTTGAAAGAAATGTCAATTAAAGAAAGGTGGTTTGTTAATAAAGCCCCACAGTATGGAACAGGCTGATTCTAGCCACAACTTGCTTGCCATGCTCAACTGCTATTTGAAGAAAAATACTTCTTGCATCGCAAGTGTGTTTTGTCATGGTGTATAACAAACATCTAGAAACCCCGAATTAATTCAGTTTGGCATTACTTGAGAGAAATCTGGTTTGAGATGATCCAAGAGCAGTTATGGGTTTGGACTAACCAAACCTGGAGGGTTAGATTTGAGAGGAAAGTAAGGTTGTCCTTGCCAATAATATCTTCTTTATCATCCTAATACCATGATAACTTTCTTTGCTCCTTGATCTCAGAGTGCAAATATATTTATATCTTATTTTTCTTTTCTTTTTTTTTTTTTTTGAGACAATCTTGCTCTGTCACCTAGGCTGGAGTGCAGTGGTGTGATCTCAGCCCATTGCAACCTCCACCTCCCAGGTTCAAGCAATTCTCCTGCCTCAGCCTCCCGTGTAGCTGGGATTACAGGTGCGCCAGTAGGCCAGGCTGATTTTTTTGTATTTTTAGTAGAGACAGAGTTTCACCATGTTGGCCATGCTGGTCTCGAACTCCTGACCTCATGATCCGCCCACTTCTGCCTCCCAAAGTGCTGGAATTACAGGCATGAGCCACCGTGCCCGGCCTCATTTTTGTTTTCAGTTAAACATTTGGACATTCTTACCAGCGAGTTGTTGATACTCCATTTAGGACCATCCTCCGTGGTCCTCACACTTAAAGGGCTTATGTAGTCTAAAGGGAACCAGGTGTCTTCAACGATGAGCAGAGAGTACTAGAGTTTGATTGCTCTGTCATTGCTGTTGCTTCTTGCAGCCACATGACATCGCTGTTGAATACTGGTTCTGTGCAGTTCCACCACACTCCCCTTTGTAACCTAAATCCCAACAGAAGTTGCACTTCCTTGGGGTCCAGCATACCCAACAGTGTTTTGTGCTTGACCTTGCAAGATTATAACTCTAGTACTCCTGCAATCAGTCATTGTTCTCTGGAACACGAGTATAGTATTAGGGTATCTGTGCCTGCTAGAGCTTTCTACATCAGCCAAAATATACCCAAAATATCTCTTCTCTGTGAAAGCATAGAATCTATTGTTGAGTTGAGTACTATAATTATCCTAGGTCTAGAACACAGCTAGGACTCCCTTATTCTTTCGTCTTATTTCAGGGGTCTTGTTGCCCTTCCCTGCCTCTTTGCTTTGGTCAGACCCCTGGTCAACCTGAACACATCTTGTTAACTTTACCAAGTTCTTCTCAGGGAGAAGAAATGGCAGAGATTTGCTTCCTGTTGAGTATCAATCCCACAGACTTACACTTAAGTCACAGAAGCATCCTGGGCCCAGTGGAAAAACTACATCTCCCAGCTCCCCTTGCAATAGGAACAGCTAATGAGATGGGAGTGGAGGCCATTCTATGGGGTTTGGGAAATGTCTGTTGGTATCTTCTTTTTGCTTCTATCTGGAGGCCAGACTTAGGCTGGCAACCTTTACCAGGAAGTGACCTTAAGGATAGAAAGCATGAGGTAAGCATATTGGAATGGAAAGATAAGAAGGTTTGGGTCCCTGGTAGACAAGGAGCTACTGTACTGTCTCTGGACTGCCTTTAAGTCATCTTTTAGCCAAATTTCTCAAACTTTCATGTGCACATGTCACCCGAGGATCTTGTTAAAAATGCAGATTCTGTTTTATTAGGTCTGGGGTGGAGCCTGAGTGTCTGCATTTCTCATAGAATTCCAGGTTAGGGTTACCAGATAAAATACAGAACAGCCAGTTAAATTTGAATTTCAAATAAACAGAAAATAATTTTTTAATATAAATATGTTCTAAGTATTGCACGAGACACACTTCTGCTTAAAAATTTCAGCATAAGTATGACCCAGTTATTGCTTGGTGAGCCAGCAGGTGAGCTTTGTTTTAGGCGTGGCAAAAATGCATAGCAGCAAGGCCTTAGAGTACATTGGAGCTGGTGAATTTGCAGTGGTTGGAGTTTTTTAGTATTGGTGATAAGGAAAAAAAAAGTCACTCAGTCTGAGTCAGGTTTTAAAAAAAACGAGTCAATAGAAAATAAAGGAAAAGTTGCATGAGAGACTTGGGCTCCAAATAAGATGCACAGCAGATGGCTGAGCGGTGGCTGGGGCATTGGTACAGTTAGGACAGAGACTCTCTCTGCATCTTGGGGTTGGTTTTTATCCTGTCTTTGCTTCTGTCTGCCTATATGGCCTATTCTACTCCCTGTGAACCAGCTTCTCCCTTTCCCAGTCCCCAGTTTCTGATCTTGTATGTTTCCAGGTTGCCTGTGGTTTTGCCATTACACCAGCCCCAGTCCCAGTTCTCCTGCAATCACTGGAGAAATAAGGTGTCATAACTCAAGGCATGGACTCTGGATTCACATGCAGGTGCTCCACTGTTGGTACAACCATGGCGAATTCATCCTTCTCTCTGTGCATCAGCTTTCTTGCCTGTAAAATGGGGAGACGATATCCACCACGTAGGAGTGCTGTGAGCTTGAAATAAGGTGATATATGCAATGGCCTTAGAACAGGGCCTGGCACAATGTAAGCACTAAATAAGTGCTAGCTGTTATCATAGCATAGCTTCTGACTTCAAGTTCCCACAGGCTCTGGGAGTCTCAGTTTAAACGGGAGGGGAAGGATCTGGTTGGTTCAGCTCTGTAAGGCTGCCACGGTACAGGCTGTGAGGAGGATAATGATGTCTTTGAGAAGAGAAGGGAGACTTTGGTGTGATGGGATCCCAAAGAACTTACAGCTGACCTTTAAACAATGCAGAGATTAGGGATGCAAACCCCATACACGGTTGAAATTTGACATGTAACTTTGACTCCTCAAAGTCTTAACTATTAATAGCCTACTGTTGACTAGAAGCCTTACCAATAACATACTTTATATGTTATATGTATTACATACTGTATGCTTATAATAAAGTAAGCTAGAAAAAAGAATTTATTAAGAAAGTCATAAGGAAGAGAAAATATATTTACTACTCATTAAATGGAAGTGGATCATCATAAAGGTTTTCAGCCTTGTCATCGTCACGTTAAATCAGGGAGCAGGAGGAAGAAGAGGAGTTGGTCCTGCTGTCTTGGGTGGCAGAAGTGGAAGAGGTGGAGGAGATGGAAGGGTAGGCAGAAGAGGCAGGCACACTTGGTGTAAATTTTATTGAAAAAATTCAATTATAAATGGACATGAACTTCAAGCACACTCCAAGCCTGTGTTGTTCCAGAGTCAACTGTATTTGGGAACAGCACCCTAGAGAGATGCCACTGAGCATTTGGAAGAACACACAGTCCATTTCCAGGTGAGAAGGGGTGAGATCATTCCAGGCAGAGGGAAGACTTCCAAGCAAAGGTAATGAAAAGTGTCAAAGAGCTTGCTGTCCTCTTGGAGTTTCAAGATAGCCCAGAAGTATAGAGGTACAACCAGAAGAGGATCAGAATGAGAAAAGGGTGAGAAGTCAATGGGCAAGATGAAGAAAGCCTTCTATTGCAAACTCAGGAGCTTTAACTTCAACCTGTGAGCTATTGATCCCAGCCTGGAGCCCAGGAACCTCACAAGATCCCTGATTCTTGATCAGAGGTCTTTGAGTTCATACTGAGGACTTTTCTTAGAAAACTTCCGCACACATGGTGAGTGACTCAGGACAAGTCAACATAACCTCTCTCAGCCTCAGTTTTCTCATCTGTTTTATGGCAATAATACTAGTGCTGGCCTTACAGAGTGGTGAGGATGGAATAAGTTATCACAAGCCAAGTTCTTAGAACAGTGCCTGGCACATAGTAGTTGCTCAACAAATGCTAATTATTGTTATATTCTTTTTATTTCATTGATAGTTTTTAAATTAATGTAGGCATTTTTAGTTTATTTGGGTGGCCTATTTATAACCTGACACTGCAATGGGATTTCAGTGCCCATGCTTGCATGTTTATTTATGATACCATTGGTGCCAATCAGTATGTCTTTCAGCATCATGGGTTAATGGGAAACACTTTGCCAGGTGCCCCCTCTGGGAGTGGCCAGGAGCTTGGGAGTAAAACCACCAGATGTCCTATTAAGATAACCAGCTCTTTTCATGCCGTGGGCTTTGCATGGCTGTTAGGGTGACCAATCATCCCAGTTTGCCTGAGACTGTCTCAGTTTAGCACTGAATGTCCTGTGTCTTGGCATATCCCTCAGTCCAGGAAGGACTGACTACATAATTTGCAGGGTCCAGTGCAAAATTAAAATGCAGGGACCTTCTTCAAAAATGATGAAGATTTTCAAGATTGTGATAACAGGGTGTTAAACCAAATAAGGTGCCCTTTTGAGCATGGGGACCTATGTGTCTGCACAAGTTACACACTCATGAAGCCATCCCTGGTCCCAGGCAACCCGTGACAGTTGCTAACTCTACTCCCTATACAGAGATCCAGAAAAAAATAATGTATTGTTAATTCCACGAGGTTGTTGGTTTCTTACAGAAACATGTGCTGAGACAACAGCTCTTGCTCCCATCTTTCTATCCTCCCCACACCGATGCCAGAGCTTTCTGAAATACGAAATCATGGTGCGTCCCAACTTAAACCCCTCAAGGACCTCCTGCCATCATATTCTCAAATGTGACTAATAATAATAATACAGATTGGAGACTCCTGGTATTGACTTCAGTTATTTTTACTATGCTGTTGCTTAAGTATGTGCCAACATAAAACTCGGCATAAACTTTGTATGCTAATAGCTCTTATACAATGGTAAAACCACACTTATAAATTAAAACGCTAAGACTATAGAACCAATAAAATTCAAATGAACAACATTCATTTAATGGGACAGATGAGTTTGTTTGGCCAAAACTAAAATGCCGCTCACAGAGTGATTATGACCTCGGGTTGGCTGCAGCAAAGTGAGTTACTTTTCATGGAGATGCTTCTTCATGCTTTGGTCCCCGCATGGCTTAGATCCTTACTTGGGACCCAGCTGGGATAGGTTTGTTTGAACACCATGACCTGACACTCTTTGAACCTTATGTGATACAAAATCACCCTTTGTAGATCAAATCCACCTCTGATCACTCTGCTAGTGGCATTTTAGTTTTGGCAAAACAAACTCATCTATCCCATTAAATGAATGTTGTTCATTTGAATTTTATTGGTTCTATAGTCTGACCATTTTAATTTATAAGTGTGGTTTTACCATTGTATAAGAGCTATTAGCATACAAAGTTTATGCCGAGTTTTATGTTGGCACATACTTAAGCAACAGCATAGTAAAAATAACTGAAGTCAATACCAGGAGTCTCCAATCTGTATTATTATTATTAGTCACATTTGAGAATATGATGGCAGGAGGGCCTTGAGGGGTTTAAGTTGGGACGCACCATGATTTCGTATTTCAGAAAGCTCTGGCATCGGTGTGGGGAGGATAGAAAGACGGGAGCAAGAGCTGTTGTCTCAGCACATGTTTCCGTAAGAAACCAACAACCTCGTGGAATTAACAATACATTATTTTTTTCTGGATCTCTGTATAGGGAGTAGAGTTAGCAACTGTCACGGGTTGCCTGGGACCAGGGATGGCTTCATGAGTGTGTAACTTGTGCCGACACATAGGTCCCCATGCTCAAAAGGGCACCTTATTTGGTTTAACACCCTGTTATCACAATCTTGATAATCTTCATCATTTTTGGAGAAGGTCCCTGCATTTTAATTTTGCACTGGACCCTGCAAATTATGTAGTCAGTCCTTCCTGGACTGAGGGATATGCCAAGACATGGGACATTCAGTGCTAAACTGAGACAGTCTCAGGCAAACTGGGATGATTGGTCACACTAACTGCCATGCAGGGCCCAGGGCATGAAAAGAACTGGTTATCTTAATAGGACATCTGGCGGTTTTACTCCTAAGTTCCTGGTCACTCCCAGAGGGGGCACCTGGCAAAGAGTTTGTGCTGAGCCCTAGGCCTAAATGATGTGCCCAGGCCAGGCTCAGGGTGCTGGCCTTGACAGGGTGTCAGAGATGAAGGCTAGGGAGGTTCTAAGGGGGCTGCTTCATGCAGAGATGGGGCTAGAGACACCTGGGGAAGCAGCTGAAACTCATTTTGCCTCGAGAAGCAGCCAGCAGGATTGGGGTGGCGATGGTGTGGCTCTTCATAAATTGTTGTGACGCACAGAAGAAAACAGTATCAGGACACGTCTCCTGGCAGGTTTGCTTTCTCTAAGCATGAGACATTCACAGAAATTCCCTGCCTACCTTGAGAAGTCAAAGTTGCTGCTTCATCTGCAGCAAAACCCCAAGCAAGAGAAGGGCCTGGTACCTTCCTAGCCAGCTCTCAAGTTCAACCCGGATTTACAGTCAGCTGCTTATTATTTCAATGAAATTATAATGGAAATAATTCAATTTCAATTATTTCAATGATAGGCAGGTCAATTCCAGGTTATGGATGAGGTCAATTCCAGGTCATGGATGAGGCAAGGAAGATGAGGAAAAAAATAGCTAATCTGTTAGTTTCAAGGGGCAAGATCCAAGGAAGCTGCAATGAACAGAGATGCCAGGGTCGTGGGAAGCAACAGACATAGAAGCCCCAGGTCAACTACTTCTCTGTCATTGCAGTGAAAATGCATTGCCTTTCCCGAAAGATCCTCATAGCCCTGCCATGTGAGCCAGAGTCAGTTATCTTTTGAGGTTAGACCAGTCTCTAAAATGGGGATGGGCAACTTGGTCCAAGAAATGCTGGATGAAAACCATGAGAATTTCTACTGAATTTTACTTTCTTTAATCTCATGCTTTCAGTCTCTTTTTTTTGGCTTGTGCATTATCATATGAAGAGTATATGATTCAATGTTTAAATATGAAATCAGTCTAATACTGGGGTGCCCATTCACTTTTTTGGAGTTCATGATCAAAAATATTTGGAGACCCTTGGCTCAGAGGCTTTAAGCCTTGAAAGCAAAAGAGGCTTCTCAAGCTGTTTTTTCCTCCCCACAATTCAGCAGACTATGTGCACTGACTGTGTGTCAGACATTGCATAGGTACAGTGAAGAGCCACACGTGTGACCTGTATCCCCCCCATCCCCCCAGGAAACCTCCAATTGCAAAAATATTTATTAAGCACTTTGTATGCACATCCTGGTCTCTTGTATGTCCAATCCGATGTATGAGACCAGGACATGCATAAAAGGTGCTTAATAAACATTTTTGCATAAA
Source organism: Hylobates moloch (assembly GCF_009828535.3). NCBI lineage: Eukaryota > Metazoa > Chordata > Mammalia > Primates > Hylobatidae > Hylobates > Hylobates moloch. The sequence goes on along the minus strand of NW_026652298.1, from coordinate 25,890,860 downwards.
ATATTGAGGGTGGAGTTTGAAAGATAGGTGAGGAGTTATTGGACAGATACAGAGTGAGAAACGCATTTTAGGCAAAAGAAAGAATTTGAGTGTAAAACATGGAAAAATAGTATTTACTATGTGGTTTAGAGAAAAACTTGAGTAATGTGAATGAGGTTGAGGTGGTTTGAACGGCAGATGACTTAGTGAGGAGTGGAGGGAAGATAAAGGAGGAAAGGTATGTTATTGCCTAGAGCAGTGCCTGGAACATGTTGGTGTTTAATAAATATTTGCTGAATGAATGAAGAAGGAGATGAATTAAATGTGACCATAAATGCCAGGCTAAGGAATTTAAATTTAACTCTAGGCAATGAATATACATAATAGTAATACTAGCTAGCATTTATTTCTTTTTTCTTCTTTTTTTTTTTTGAGACAGTGTATCACTTTGTCACCCAGGCTGGAGTGCAGTGGTGTGATCATAGTTCACTGCAGCCTCAAACTCCTGGGTTCAAGCAATCCTCCTGCCTCAGCCTCTTAAGTAGCTGGGACTACAGGCACATGACACCGCATCCAGCTAATTTTTTAAAATGTTTTTGTAGGGACAGAGTGTCACTATGTTGCTCAAGCTGGTCTCAAATTCCTGGCCTCCGGCAATCCCTCTACCTTGGCCTCCCAAAGTGCTGAGATTACAGGCATGAGCCACTGTGCCCAGCCATATTTATTATCTTAACTAGTCTTGAAAATGGAGGTGATCTGCCCAGACCTTCACTTTGAGAAAATAGGGTGATGGTGCATATTTTGGGTTAGAGTGGAGGGATACTGAAGTCCAACACAGTCTCTGCTCCAGTGGAATTAAATTCCATTGTTGGAGACGGTCAAAGAAACATAAATGTGCAGAAAAAGAAGAAAATATAATACACGATCAGGGCTATGAAGGAGAAAACATTGTCCTATGAGATATATAAATATTAGGAATCTATCAAGAATGGGAAGGTTTCCCTGGAGAAATCATTGTTAGGGCAAGAATGGAAGATTTAAAATAAGTTTTCCAGGCAAAGGGTGAGGGAAGGGGCTTTTGAGGCAGAGGGACAAGCTGATGCAGATGCCCTGAATTGACAAGGTTTTGGCAAACTGGAGAAACCAAACCAAAATAAAACAACAACAAGACTTATGTGTGGGAACCTTGTGAGTCATATGGGGAGAGTGGCCCAGGTTGAGGCAAGAAGCAGGCAGGGACCAGTTGGGCCAGGCCTGGAAGGTCTTGCCAAAGATTTTGACTCTTATCCAAAGAACAGGTAGAAGTTATGGCAAGGGCTAATCAAGGGATTGGCAAACTTCTATTTATCCTAGATCTCATCTAAGCACATGTGTGCAGATGGCACGTAAGTGCATGTGTCTAGATGGTTTGTAACTGGACCACAGGTCTGCCTGTCTTTCTTTCCTTAGGAGAGTCAGAGGATGTGATTTTGTTTGCCAGTAAGAAAACACTACAGTAAAAGTGGATAAACAATATTGATTCATTTTTATTCTCACTTAAGAAGCCGTTGAGAGATAGGTGGCTTGAGATTATTCGACAGGTCAGCAGTAGCTTCTTAATTATTCTCTTGGTCCTTTCCTCATGGTCACAAGGTGGCTGCCACAGCTCCAAACATCACATTCTTGCATGACAATATACAAAGCAGAAAGAGAGATGGCAGCTTTCTTGCATCTCTCCCTTTTTACCAACAGGGGGTGTATTTCCCAGAAACCCCTCAGCAGATTTTCCCTTTATGGAGATGAGGTTACTGGCCGTGCCATGGGGAGGCTGGGAATATGAGTAGCCCCCTTTTCGGACTTCTATTATAGGAGACAGCCCCTGCTAACATAGGATCATTAAGCAGGCAAACAAGAGTGCCTGCCATGCCAGCTTCCTTTTTTTTTTTTTTTTTTTCCTTGCCCAGGCTGGAGTACAGTAGCATGATCTTAGCTCACTACAACCTCTGCCTCCCAGGTTCAAGCAATTCTCCTGCCTCAGCCTCCCAAGTACCTGGGACTACAGGCGCCTGCCACCACGCCTGGCTAATTTTTGTATTTTTAGTAGTGACAGGGTTTCACCATGTTGACCAGGCTGGTCTTGAACTCCTGACCTCGGGTGATTGGCCCGCCTCGGCCTCCCAAGATGTTGGGATTACAGGCATGAGCCACCGCGCCCGGCCCCATGCCAGCTTCTTGATGGGATGGTTGCTTTCTCTGATCTTTCTGAGACTTTCTGATTGAGTCAATGAAGGAAGTTTCTCTTTTTTGCACTGAAACCGTGCAGAAACCGAACTATACTCTGAGAGGCAGGCAACACGAACAACTTGAAAGAAGGTATCCGGGGTGTTGGTAAGGCTGTAATCAGGGAAGGAAGGAGGCAAGGAAGGGTTACTCAACATTGCGTTTCACCTCTTCCCAAGTTGCACAAGGGAGATAATTGCCCTGTTTTTGGACAGCTCACCGTAGGGGAAAGAGCACTGAGTCAGGAGTCGCAAGGCTTATGTACATGTCCAGCTCCATCCTGAACCAGCTGGGTGTCCTTAGGCAAGGTACCACTTTTTTAATAAATGAAACATTTCTGTTAAGAGGAAAAAAGTATAAAATAATATAACCCCCTCCCTGCTGAAGAGAAACATCACAGGAACCACGGAGACCCCTAAGTCACTCCCCTAAAGTATCATCCAATCCCTTCTACCACAGTTTTGAATTTGGTGTATGTGATTCCTTGAATGTGAGCACTTTGTAATGACATAGTTGTATCCTTAAATAAAGCACAGTAGTGCTTTGTGTTTATTTTTGCTTTTGTTTTGAGATGGGGGCTCGCTCTGTTGCCCAGGCTGGAGTATGGTGGTGTCATCTCAGCTCACTGCAGTCTTGATCTCCTGGGCTCAATGGATCCTCCCACTTCAGCCTCCTGAGCAGTTGGGACCACAGGCATGCACCACCATGCCCGGCTAATTTTTTTTGTTGTTTTTTTTAGAGACAGGGTTTCACCGTGTCGCCCAGGCTGGTCTCAAACCCCTGGGTTCAAACGATTTGCCTGCGTCAGCCTCCCAAAGTTCGGGAATTACAGGCATGGGCCACCACTCCCAACCATAGCAGTGTTTTGTGTATTTGTAAACCTTGATATAAAATGGTGTTACACGAAGGCATTTTTTGGCAATTTGTTTTTTCCTTCACACTTATTGCAGGTGATATGTGCACCTCTAGTTCATTCACATTTATGGCCACACTATTTCAGTGTTTAAATGTTTCAGTTTTTTTACCCTTTCTCCCCCAATAGACACGTGGGGTTGCTGCTATTTGTTTTGCTATTACAAACAGATTTTTTTTATACCTTTCCCTGCATGCATGTATAAGAGACTCTTTGGGGTCTCTCCCTGGGATAACTGCTGTGTGGGAAAAGCGCGACATTTCAAGTGAAACACATGAGGTCTGGAGTCCAGTTCTATGACCCTCCAGCTTGGTGACTGTGATGGATAATATTGTCAGCTTGATTGGATTGAAGGATGCAAAGTATTGTTCCTGGGTGTGTCTGTGAGGGTGCCGCCAAAGGAGATTTGAGTCACTGGACTGGGAAAGGCAGACCCACCCTCAATCTGGGTGGGCACCATCTAATCAGCTGCCAGCACGGCCAGAATAAAAGCAGGTTGAAGAACATGGAGATAATAGACTGGCTGAGTCTCCCAGCCTCCATCTTTCTCCCTTTCTGGATGCTTCCTGCCCTGGAACATTGGACTCCAGGTTCTTCAGCTTTGGGACTCTTGGACCTTTGACCTTAGACTGAAGGCTGCACTGTCGGCTTTCCTCCTTTTGTTGTTTTGGAGCTTGGACTGGCTTCCTTGCTCCTCAGCTTGCAGATGGCCTATTGTGAGACCTCACCTGGTGATTGTGTGAGTCAATACTCCTTAATCAACTCCCCTTTATATATACACCGATCCTGTTAGTTCGGTCCTATTAGAGAACTCTGACTAATACAGTAACCACGGGTGAGTCTTCCAACTGTTCTCTGTCCTGTGTTCTGCATATGTAAACTAGGGAATAATGATGCTTCTGTCGTTACGATAATAACCATTGTGAAAGTCAAAATAAATCATGTCCATCAAATGCTAATGGAAAATCTGAGCACATAATATGTTCTCAGGCAGCATTTCCCCCTTCTACTTTTCCCTCCATTCTTCTCAGTCTAATTATTTATTAAATTGTGACTCTATTCCTCATGGATCAAAGAGGATAATGTAATAGGTAAAGCCTTGTGAAATGACTGTGTTTATCACACAAAACCAATCGAATACGCATACTACCACACAATTCAACATGATATATAAAAGTGCTTTGGAAAGTGAAAACCAGCCCTCATTCTTTCATCGTTCATTTATTCACTCATCAGATATTTTCTTAGGACCTATTTTGCATCTAACACTGGGCCATCATGAGGTTGAATGAACAGGCACAGACAGAGACTCCTTCTTCATGTAAATTGTCGATTAACCAGAAGGAAAAGTAGTGAGCAATTAGCATTGCAACTAAGTACAAAGTGTGATACGTGAGAGGAAGGAAAATAATAGCAAATAATAATCTTAGCACTGTGTATCCTGCACTGAAATCATTTTAATCCTCACAACGTATGAGATAGGGACTATTATTATGTGGATCAGAGTCCTGGTAGGTAGCAGATGACACAGTCTGAGCCATTGCTGAGGTTAGTGCGGCGAAGGGACGATTTACAAAGGTGTGGGCCGGGCCCAAGGAAACCAACAAGGGACAGTGAAGCACCGAGGCGCTGGCCACATCAGGGAGCTGTTACCACCCTTGGTGCTGAAGGAGCACCGGAGGGATGTTTTCATTAAAAGTAATGGCCAAAGGCCAGACACGGTGGCTCACACCTGTAATCCTAGCACTTTGGGAGGCCAAGGCGGGTGGATCATCTGAGGTCAGGAGTTCCAGACCAGCCTGGCCAACATGCGAAAGCCCATCTCTACTAAAAATACAAAAATCAGCCAAGTGCATCCCGGGTGCCTGTAGTCCCAGCTACTCAGGAGGCAGGAGAATCACTTGAACCCAGGAGGCAGAGGTTGCAGTGAGCTGAGATCACACCATTGCACTCCAGCCTGGGCGACAGAGTGAAACCCTTTCTCAAAAAAAAAATAAAAATAAAAAATAAATAAAGCAATGGGAAAGACCACAATTACCTTTGCACCAACCTAATAGAGCCAAGAACACAGCTGTCCATCAGAAAGCTTGAAAAGAGGAACTCAGTGCCGCCCAACAGTTAAGCATGTAAGCCCAGGGGATCAATCAATAGTCCCATCTCCTCTCTGCCTGCCTCTCATTGACTGAATCCAGACAGAGGACATGAGAACCAACTGGTCAGCCAAAGGAATGTAGAACATGGTAGAAAAGTTGACCAAATAGAGCACATTCTGCACGATTGTTACCCCACTTACAAAGGAGGAAGCTGAGGCACAGAGAAGAAGAAAGAATCAAGATAAAAGACCAGGTGCAGTGACTCACGCCTGTAATCCCAGCACTTTGGGAGGCCCAGGCAGGCAGATCACTTGAGGCCAGGAGTTTAAGACCAGCCTGGCCAACATGGTGAAAATCTATCTCTACTAAAACTACAAAAATTAGCTGGGCACGGTGCTACTCAAGAGGCTGAGGCATGAGAATCGCTTGAACCTGGGAGGTGGAGGTTGCAGTAAGCCAAGATTGCGCCGCTGCACTCCAGCCTGGGCAGCAGGGCAAGACTCTGTCTCTAAATAAATAAGTAAAAGGTAAAAGACAATGAGGTAGGGACAACCTCTTGATATTATGATATTATGGGATCTAGGAGGGCTTCCTGGGGAGGTGAGTTGGACAGCAAGAAGGGAACTAGTAGAAGGAAGAATGTTCTGGAGAGAAGGATTTGCCTGTGTCAAGGTCCTGTGTAAGGAAGGTTCCAGGTGTGCTGGAGAAAGGAAAATAAGGTGAGAGTGGCTGCAGTGCTAGAGCAAGTTGGAGAAAGGCGCGTGAAAAAGAAAGCACTTATTATTCCAATGGGTAGAATCTGTGCCCCCGAGAGAGTGGCTGTGATGCTCCTCAGGGCTTGGCCCCCTAATCTTGATTCCCATTCCCAGGAGGCATACACCAGGCTGCTTTCTCCTCATCAGGTCTCCCTACCCGTGCCTAGAGTGGCCGCTTCACAGCTGAAGGTTCTTGGCAGGATGCCCCAACCGGATGAACCGGCTGAGCTTGCTGCTGGGCCTGGAGGCCCCTGCAACTCTGCCATCAGTCCTGTGAATGATGAGGACGGCCTAATGGTGCGGAATGTGTTTAAAATGCAATCCGGGTGCCAGTTCTGCATGCATTACCATTAGGGAGACTCCATCCTCGGCCGAACAGGACTCCCGTATCTACAAGGGCACCACTGACAGTGAGATAGCACTGAAATTGACTTTGGAGGGCGGATGAGAAGGAACAGACGGAAGGGAAGCAAGGGCACCTCTACTCTGGGTGCCAGGGGATCACTCCAGGTCTCAAAAACTCTGCTGTTCCAAGCTCCTGCCCACGCCCACAAGGAGTGATGAACACTTGTGTGGAAAGAACAAAGTCTTCTAGCTGGGTTTGCAGGCTGGAACCCGGGTAGGGGCATTATATAATTTACATATATATTTGTAATAATGTTTACCTCATTGATAAAGTGATTTATGCCAAGTGCAGAAACTTGAAGATTACTGAAAACTACAAATAAAACATTACTCACTATGAGTGATGAGATATTCCAGCTGTCTCTCCTTTCCTTCCTTCCTTCCTTCCCTCCTTCCTTCCTCGATCCCTCCTTTCCTTCCAGTTTTTTTCTCCTTCCTTCCTCTCACCATCTTATTATCCACCTCTATCAACACATCTATTTATACATGTATTTAATCACAAACAGCTAATTATGGAGTTAGCATACATTGAGCACTTAATTCAATAAATGGTTCTAAGTACATTAACTCATTTCGTCCTCACAAAAGCACTTTGAGTTAGGCATTTTAATGATTCCCATCTTAAGATGGTGAAACTGAGGCACTGAGTGTTTCTTTAATTTGCCAGAAGTCATCATACAGCTAGTAAGTGAGAGAGGAAGATTTGAACACAGGAAGCCTGGCTCCAGACGAAGGCTGAAAGAGTAGTATAGTATAATGACCATCTGCATATCCTTTGCCCTAGATTCAAAATTGTTGACGTGGCAATTTCTGCTCTCTCAAGAGCTCGCTGTCTCTCTCTGTACACACACACACACACACACACACACACACAGTGTTCTTCTGAACCATTTGAAAGTAAATTTCGTATATCATGATGCTTCACCCCAATACCTCAGCATGCATCTCCTAAGAATAATACATTCTCCTAAAATTCTATAGTCTGCTGTTCTTCCATTCTTAACAATAATTTACCCTGCCATTTGACACACCCATCCTGGATCAATTTTTGGAGGGATGTAGTGGTAGTAGCAGTAATAAATGATAATAATAATATCAATAAGAACTATTGGTTGAAAGTCTACTGTGTGCCAGGTACACTGCTGGACACTTAGTCAACAATGTCTTTGATTCACGGCAATTCCAAGAGGTAAGTGTAATCTTCCCAATGTTCCATATGGGGAAACTGAGTCAGAGACATTAAGAACAAGTTCAAGATCATGCAGCTAAAAGTAGCAGAGCTGGCATTCAGACTTCAGGCTGAATGGATTTCTTGAAACGCCCAGGGATCACTGTTGGGCTGGAGAGTCTGCTTGTGAAAGGACTTTGTCACAGGGGGAATGTCCTAGCTTTCCCCAACTCTTCGCCTGTCCAAACCAGCTTCGTCTAATTCACATTTGAATAAATCCCCGTCAGCAGCCGCAGCGCGGTGCTGCTTCTTCAGCTGACAGATCATGAAAAGCCACTACTTTCCAGAAAGTGGGAACAAGTGCGATCAAATCCATCCCTTTTGAGGCCACAGCAACTGGAATCTGGTTCCATGCAGCCATTCTTATTGTTATTACGCAGTTAAGTCACACAGGCAATAAGTATGTTATATATTAATATCATATTTCATTAGTTTTATCGATGTAAGATGTAATTGGCTTTAATTGTGTGTTTCAATTTAAATGCTTTTAGCTGAGGCATGCATTCCTTAGTCCTCAGTGTCCATTGTTTGCTGTTGCTCGTATGTTTCAGATAAATTCCTCCCTCTCAAGGCATTTGCATTCTCAACCCTTAATAACTGCAGAGAGCCCCACCTTCATTCAACTTCTTTTTAGCTAATGACCAGTTAAGCCCTCAGGGAAAGGTGGGTCTTAGGTGCTGGGGCCACTAGGGGAGACTCAGGAGCTATGAGCAGGAAAATAATCCCTTACAAGAAAAGAGAAAGAAAGGAATGCCCACTTTTGCAGAAAGTAACTGTCTTCAGCTGAGGATTCTCTACTTCTCACCCTGATTATTGAAACCTGCATGATGGTAAATTTCAATTTCACCTTCCACTTCTCTCTCTTCCACCTTGAAAATTCAGCTCTCTCTGACAGCTGGCAGATGCAAATATCAGACACCCCTCTGCCTCCATGGATTCGTCTGGAAAGTTCTGTGTCACTGCCGCAAGGCCACTCAGAACTGACTCAGTTTACCTCCTGCAGTATCTTTTTCATTTTCTCTGACCGTGAGTGGAATATTTTTCAGGTCCTATTTGTTGTTTGTTTGTTGTTCTTTTCCTTGCCCCAAGCCCATTCGCTTGTTCCTGGTTGGTGGAGGGAAAGCCAGTCTTTCTGACAGCTGGGTAGAACTAAATAGCTCACAATCCATAATACGAACCTACAATAAATAGTTGTATTGCTCTGAGCGATGGTGATACGGTTTGGCTCTGTGTTCCCACCCAAATCTCATTTCCAATTGTAACTCCCACGAGTCAAGAGGGGGACCGGTAATCCCCACGTGTCAAGGGAGGGAGGTGACTGGATCACAGGGGCAGTCTCCCATATGCTGTTCTCATGATAGTGAGCGAGGTCTTATGAGATATGATGGTTTTATAAGAGTTTGGAAGTTAGTCCTTTGTGCCTCTCCCTCTCTCTCCAGCTGCCTTGTGCAGAAAGTACCTGCTTCCTCTTCTGCCATGATTGTAAGTTTCCTGAGGCCTCCTGAACCATGCAGAACTGAGTCAGTTAAACCTCTTTCCTTTATAAATGACCCAGTCACAGAGAAGTTCTTTATAGCAATGTGAAAACGGACTAATACAGATGGCATCTCTCAGAATGAGTTATAATGTTGGCCGAGGTATTCACAGGACATATTGGTGTACCGAGCTCCTGCTCTGCAAGTTGTAGTCCACAGGGAGCATTCAGAGCCAAAATACGGTATTTTGCAAAGTTCAACAAGAGATACTTGTGCAGAGTTCTAATGAAATGTTCTTTCTAAGGCTTGCATGGGAGCTTTGAAGATGATAATAATTGCAATAACAATGAAAGCTACCATTTACTGAGCTCGCTGTATGCCAGCACTATGCTAAGAAGTTGACATACATAGCTCATTTAACCCTTACAGTGGGTCTCTGAGATGCAGGTACTGTTTTTATTCTGGTTTTAGGAATGAGAAAATTGAGACTCAGAGAGGCTAAGTTATTTACTCCACCCCCAAAGTTTCCAATTCAGTATTTTTCTTGTGGTGGGGGTGAGGTGGGGGACACCTGAAAATGTGCATTTCTAGCAAGTTTCCTGACGACGCTGCTGGTCCCGGGGTGCTTTTGAGAACTGCAGAGTTACTAAGCGACTGTTTGAGGCTGGTGTTTCACCTGTTCACCTATGTTGAACCTCATCGCAACCTAGCCAGCTAAGCTTCATTACCCTCATTTAAAATCTGAGGTCCAGGCCGGGCGTGGTGGCTCATGCCTGTAATCCCAGCACTTTGGGAGGCCGAGATGGGTGGATCAACTAAGGTCAGAGTTTGAGACCAGTCTGGCCAACATGGTGAAACCCCATCTCTACTAAAAATACAAAAATTAGCCAAGTGTAGTGTCAGGAACATGTAATCTCAGCTACTCGGGAGGCTGAGGCACGAGAATCACTTGAACCCGGAGGTGGAGGTTGCAGTGAGCCGAGATCATGCCATTGCACTCCAAACTGGGCAACAGAGTGAGACTCTGTCTCAAAAAACTGAAATAATAAAATCTGAGGTCCAGAGGAAGGAAACAGGGTTCTCAGAAACACAGGTATGTCTGGCTTCGCATCTACTCTGTATACTAAACTGCAGCCACCTTCTGAACAAAAAAGCTTTCATGAACCCAGGGACACAGAGGGCTTCAAAAATGAATTTATACAGAGGATTCTTGGACATGGCTTTTAAAACTAGTGGGTTAAACAGAGAATCCTGGTTGAGGTTGGCCTGTTCCTCTTGGCCGTCCCAAGGTTACTGCAAGAGCATGCGTCAAGCCTTAGAGTCACTTCTGATGCTTCACACTCCGGTCTGGTATTTTTCCAGACAGAGCTAGAGAGGAAGGTCTTGGACACTTACTTCTACCTGTGTGTTTATGGTCTACGGCTCCACGTGCCCCAGGCCGTGAAATGATAACCCTGTCCCTTTCCTAGCGCTGTAAATGGCCCTCTGGTGGACTGAAAGAGTTAATGCAGTTCCCAAAAGCTTTAATATGGGAAGCACAGAGATTTAGAACAGCCTCTGCGCGTTGAGAACATCTCAGTCCTGGCTGTGTGTGCATTGAAATCACCTGAAGCAGGTGAAAAACACCGATGGCCAGCCTGAATGCCAGAGCTTCTTATGCACTTGGACTGGGAAAATCTAGCCTCCTAAGCATCCTTCATTAAAAAGCATTCCGGGTGAATTCTAAGATCAGCCAGGGGTGATCTGAGAACTGAGGGGCGGGGGGATGAATCAGAAACTCCTAGACAACTTGTGAAAACACAAATTTCAGAGCTCCTCCCTGCAATTCTGATTCACTGGTCTGGGGGATCCCGAGAATGAGCATTTCTAGCAAATTCTCCGGTGATGCTGATGCTGCTGTCTGTGACCACACAAGGATGCTCATTCAAGTCACTTCCAAAGAACCAAACTTGGGCCTCTCCAAGTCATGCAGCCAGGGACTGGCACATCCAGGAGGGGAACTCAGGTCTTTTCACTTTGACCTGACTTGCTTTGCTGCTCAGTGTAGAATCTCTATTTTTTTTTTTTTTTTTTTTTTTGAGATGGAGTTTCGCTCTTGTTGCCCAGGCCAGAGTGCAATTGCACTATCTCAGCTCACCGCAACCTCCGCCTCCTGGGTTCAAGCGATTCTCCTGCCTCAGCCTCCTGAGTGGCTGGGATTATAGGCATGTGACACCATACCTGGCTAATTTTTTGTATTGTTTTTAGCAGAGACGGGGTTTCACCATGCTGGCCAGGCTGGTTTCAAACTTCTGACCTTAGGTGATCCGCCCACCTCGGCCTCCCAAAGTGCTGGGATTACAGGCATGAGCCACCGCTCCTGGCCCCAGAATCCACATTCTTCTGTTCCGCAGACATTAATTAAAGACCAAATAAGCACTTGGGGCTATTCTAGGTGCTTAGAGAATTGGGATGAGAAAGACAGACACATTTCCTGTCCCCTCAGCTTATGGTTTAGTGTAGTGTTTCATCCAGGAGCAATTTCATATCTGCCCATACCCAGGGACACTAGGCCATGTCTGGAGACATTTTTGATAGTCACAACTAGGGGTTGAGGAGGGCTGCTACCGTCACCTAGTGCGTAGAGGCCAGGGGTGGTGCCAAACATCCCACAGTGCACAGGACGGCCCCCCACAACCAAGAATAATCTGGACCCATATGTCGATAGGTCAGTAGTGCTGAGGCTGAGAAACCCTGGTGGTGGCGATAAGACACACACACAAATAGGTAATTACAATACACAGGGGGAGATGTCTATGATGGAGGAAGTCGAGGATGCTCTTGGTCAGAGGAAGGCTATGGCATCTGGAAGGATTCCAGGCAGAGGTCACGTCTAAGCTAAATACCAAAAGATGAGTCAACTAAGAGAGCAAAGAATTAGGGACAGAAAGAGTAATCCTGACAAAGGAAACCACATATGCAAAGAGGAAAAAAAAAAAAAAAGCATCTTTGAAGAGTAGTGCTGGCCGGGGGCAGTGACTCAGGCCTGAAATCCCAGCATTTTGGGAGGCTGGGGAGGGCAGATCACCTGAGGTCAGGAGTTCGAGACCAGCCTGGCCAACATGGCAAAACCCTGTCTCTACTAAAATACAAAAATTAGCCAGGCGTGGTGGCGCATGCCTGTAATCCCAGCTACTTGGGAGGCTGAGGCAGGAGAATCGCTTGAACTCAGGAGGCGGAGGTTGCAGTGAGCTGAGATCGCACCATTGCACTCCATCCTGGGTGACAAGAGTGAAACTCCGTCCCCAAAAAACAAAACAAACAAAAAGTAATGCAAATGACCAATCTCTGCCAGGCACATGAGCTTGCACCAAGCACCATCTCAGCACCGTGCAGTCATTAATACATCTGTAGTCACAGCTACATTACAGGGCAAGTACTTCCATGATTCCCATGTTATAGGTGTGGCCACTGAGGCCCAAAGAGTTCACATGACTTGCCCCAGGTCACACAGCTGATAAACGGTGGAGGTGGAGTTAGAAGCAGGCACCCTGGCTGCCAGAGTCCATGGCCTCTATCATGCTGCTCCATGCAGATCATAATTCACCATAGTTGGAACATGAAGGAAAGGGAGTTGTGGGTGGTTGGAGGAATTTGGGGCCAGAGAAGTAGGTGAGAGACCGGCAGACAGGGCCATGCCAGCCACCTAAGTGGCTTAGGCATATCTTAATGGCAGTGGGAAGTCATTGAAGGGACTTAACTGAGAAAGGGATAGAATTTAGGTATTTGGAAAATAGCAGAGGTCAAGGAAGAGCTCAGATTATGAGTGAATCCAGGTCGAGAAACCTTTCAAATTGATGATCCTCGGGGAAACATACATTGGTTCCCTTTGTATTCCGGGGAAAGGTGTGAAATTCTAGGTTTCTTAAAAAATCTTCCTGGACATCCCTCCGGCCTCTCTCCTGGCAAGAGTCAGCAGGGTCACCCATCAGCTGGGGACAAAATTAGAACAAAGTAGGAAAAAATGGGCATCATCGCTGCATTTCAGAGGGAGTCTTCTCTGTGGCCAGCCCCTGATTATTATTTAGCCAGCTCGGTATAGTTAGCTTTAAAATAACAGAATTGTTTAGTAGCAGAAAAATACAGTTATTAGCTCTGATTATAGGGGAATCCGATTGAGCTGCGAATGTGATCTGCCTGTTTTGTTCCTAACTGGTAATTTCAGACGGCCTCCTTTCCCCAAATTTTAGGAAAGGAGGAACCCAAACCTTGCGAGCTGCTCTGCATTGTTTATCTGTTATTTTTAAACAAATCAAACGGAAATTGATCTGCCTTGTTGGGAACGCAGTTGCTGCCAAATGGCCTGGCTCTCCTACAGGTTTTTGTGGGAACACCATCAGTTAGCCGTGATCGCTTCAATTGTGAATAATCAGGGAACTAATTATCGGCCTCGTGGAGTTGTCGTCACCAGCAGGTAGCATAATTCACTGCTAATTCACTTCCATGCTTTGGAGCAGGGAACCATTTACCTTGCTGGACATTTTGACACTGGTCTGTTTCAAGCATCCCAGAAGGAAGGAAGCTGGGGTCTGGTGAGCTTCAACTTCGCGGACAGCCCAGCCCATCTACCCATCCCTTCCCCTTCTTGGCAAATACTTATCAAGGACCTAAGTTTTCACACACTTCCAGAAAGAGCCTACAGCCTAGCAGGTATCCTAGATAATAGGTAACTTTAAAAGATCATTTTTGTTGTTTTGTTCTATTTTTGACAGTCTAGGTCTGTCACCCAGACTGGAGTGCAGTGGGGCGATCTGGCTCACTGCAACCTCCGCCTCCCAGGTTCAAGCAATTCTCCTGCCTCAGTAGCTCCCGAGTAGCTAGGACTACAGGCGCGTGCCACCACGCCTGGGTAATTTTTTGTATTTTTAGTGGAGACAGAGTTTCACTGTGTTAGCCAGACTCGTGGCTCAATCTCCTGACCTCGTGATCTGCCCGCCTCGGCCTCCGAAAGTGCTGGGATTACGGGCATGAGCCACCGCGCCTGGCCAAAAGATCATATTTTAATGGCGATAAAGGTGTAAAGGAAAGCAGTCAACAAGTTGCCTTAGAAGGAGGTCCAGGGACACTTCTCTGAGCAGGCAGCATCTCAGAGAAAGCTGAATGATGAGAAGCGTGTGGCCTTGCAAAGACCTAGGGACAAAAGATGCCAAAAAATGGAAAGACCAAGGAAGTAACAAGTTCAGTGTCTTCAAAGGGCAGAAGCCAGTGCAGCCAGGGTAGAGTGAAGGAAGAGGAGGGGAGAAGGCTGGGCAGCTCATTTCAGTCTTACAGTTGTAGTCATGAGCTTCTGTATTCTAGGGCAGAGGGAAACTCTTCTGGCTCACACCTGTAATCCCAGCACTTTGGGAGGCCGAGGCGGGTTGATCACCTGAGGTCAGGAGTGTGAGACCAGCCTGGCCAACATGGTGAAACCCCGTCTCTACTAAAACTACAAAAAATTAGCCGGGCATGGTGGTGCACACCTGTAATCCCAGCTATTCGGGAGGCTGAGGCAGGAGAATTGCTTGAACCCCAGGAGGCGGAGGTTGCAGTGAGCTGAGATTGCACGTTGCACTCCAGCCTGGACAACAAGAGTGAAACTCCATCTTAAAAAACAAACAAACAAACACTTCTGCACTTCCCAGAAAGGGGAAGGCGGGATTAGATATTTCAGCTTCTGTGAGGCCAAAGGAGAGAAGAAACTAAGAGTAAAAGCAGAGAGATCAGTGACCACGCTGGCCTGCTGGTGGCATGGAACAACGTGCTTGCATCAGAGATGGAGGGTCAGGAGGTGGGGCGGAGGGGGGTGTCCAGGAACACTCTGAAGGTACAGCCCAGAGGCATTGGGTGATGGTGTTCAGATTTTGCCCCTAGATGCATCTTTTATTTCCCCTTCAGACCTGTGGACAGAAGAGGTGCAATTCCCTAAGCACCTGCTGTGTGCATGGGTTGGAGGTCTCTTTAAGTGCTCTGTCCACTGAGATACTGATACTAAAAGACAAGAGACTTTTCTTCATGTAGAAAAAAACTGCACTTTCCCGAAAATGTGCCATACACAGATGAAGTCGTGTTGGTTCTGGTTTATTTCTGATTCCCAAGGACCTCATACATTCTCATGAGGAATGATGTGGACTAACTCCCAGCAAAACACACATGCTCACAAAATCATTCATACATAGGTCCCTCAAAAACGATTCTCAAATACTTTGGGGCCCTGTGGATCCCTGTAAAGATTCCCTCCTATCAAGTGACTGTGCACTGACCTCTGTGATCTGGAAAATCGTTAAATATTATTCTCAGCATAAATGCCACCCAGTCACAAGCCATAGAGCAAGGGACAGTGTTCTCAAAACTATACATTACAGCATCCTTTATTTATTTATTTAATTTATTTATTTATTTGTTTATTTATTTCAATATGAAGTCTCACTCTGTAGCCCAGGCTAGAACGCAGTGGCATGGTCTCAGCTCACTGCATCCTCTGCCTCCTGGGTCCTGGTTCAAGCAATTCTCCTACTTTAGCCTCCCAAGTAGCTGGGATTACAGGCACATACCACCATGCCCAGCTAATTTTTGTATCTTAGTAGAGATGGGGGTTTTACCATGTTGGCCAGGCTGGTCTCGAACTCCTGACCTCAAGTGATCCACCCGCCTCAGCCTCCCAAAGTGCTGGGATTACAGGTGTGAGCCAGTGTAGCCAGCCAGCATCCATTACTTTTTTTTTTTTTTGAGAAGGAGTTTTGTTCTGTCACCCAGGCTGGAGTGTACTGGTGCGATCTCGGCTCGCTGCAACCTCCTCCCACTGAGTTCAGCTATTCTCCTGCCTCAGCCTCCCGAGTAGCTGGGATTACAGGTGCCCACCACCACGCCCAGCTAATTTTTGTATTTTTAGCGGAGACGGGGTTTCCCCATGTTGGTCAGGCTGGTCTCAAACCCCTAACCTTAGGTGACCCACCTGCCTCAGCCTCCCAAAGTGCTGGGATTACAGGTGTGAGCCACCATGCCTGGCCCAGCATCTGCTTTTAAATAGAGATAAATTGCCATTGTTGAACCAAACCAGGTCATGGGGCAAAAAGAGTCAAGATTCAAGGAGTCAAAAGTCTGTCTTAGCCCAGCACAAGTTAGCTTTGTGGTTACAAACATGGCCTGGGGAGAGAGGCAGTGTGGGTTCAAGACCCAGTTCCAGTACTGTCTAACTGTCTGAGCTTGGGTCAGGTAGCATGTTTCCTAAGAGTTAGTTTGTTTTTCTCTAGAAGGGAAAAGAACACAGCACTTTCTTATGTTTTGGGGGAGATTAAATAAGACTGTCTATCCACACATGGCTGAATTCCTGATCTGTGGTGGTGGCGGTTATAAGCTGAGCAGGTTTGGGCAAGTCAGGACATTCCAAAGCCTCAGGTATGAATGGTCTTGACCTTCCAGCTGGACTGCTTAGATAATCAAATGAGCCAGTGTGCATGAAAACCTCTTTACAGCCACAACAGGCAACACTTAAAGTACTGTTGCTCCACGTGTGTGTGAAGACGTGGTGCGGAAGGTCTCCTGCTCACAAAGTGGAGGTTTTATGATTTAAAACAAAGACTTGCTTTTTACACTACTGCCACATCTTTTGGGATAATGAGTGATATCCTGGGAAACTGGAGTTGGACGCTTTTTGCCTACATTCATAAAGCAGGTTGAACAAAATAATTGTTATGGCCGGGTGCGGTGGCTCATGCCTGTAATCCCAGCGCTTTGGGAGGCCGAGGCGGGCAGATTACAAGGCCAGGAGATTGAGACCATCCTGGCCAACATAGTGAAACCCCGTCTCTACTAAACATACAAAAATTAGCTGGGCTTGATGGCGTATGCCTGTGATCCCAGCTGCTCGGGAGGCTGAGGCAGGAGAATCGCTTGAACCTGGGAGGTGAAGTTGCAGTGAGCTGAGATCGTGCCACTGCACTCCAGCCTGGTGACAGAGCAAGACTCTGTCTCAAAAAATAATAATAGTAATTGTTGCATTCAGGTGAGCAACTGATGAGTGGACCACTTAGAACTGGTTTTGTTCCAAAATGTGGTCAAATCTTCATGAACCAGAATGCCCCGGGGGAAATTCTGATCCACTGACTCTTATGTTTATGTGAAGTTTTCCTTTTTGCTCTTGCCCATGTGTTTGAAAGAATTTTCAGAGAACTTGAGTCTACCGTATTTTTCTGTCAGTAGCAACTAGCAGGGAGCAGAAGATTGGGTGAGTTTGGAAGGTACCCAGCATCACAGTTCTCAGGCTGATGGCTGCTGTCACTACACATGGCTGGACAAGGACACGCAGCAGATTGCTTGTTCAGTGTGACAAAGATGGACCCGGGGACATTTGTACATTTACAAAATGTAATATTGTGTAGCCAGTAAAAACAGTGTTAGATGGCAGGTGAGGCTGTTATGAGTTGAACCGAGTCTCCATCAAAAAAAAAAAAGATATGTCCTCTGGGTGTGGTGCCTCACACCTGTAATCCCAGAACTTTGAGAGGCTGAGGTGGGCGGATCACAAGGTCAGCAGTTCGAGACCAGCCGGACCAATATGGTGAAACCCCTTCTCTACTACCAAAAAAAAAAAAAAAAAAAAAAAATTAGCCGGGCCTCGTGGTATGTGTCTGTAGCCCCAGCTACTCAGGGAGCCGAGGCAGGGAATTGCCTGAACCCAGGAGGTGGAGGTTGCAGTGAGCTGAAATCATGCCACTGCACTCCAGCCTGGATGACAAGGCGAGACTGCATCTCAAAAAAAAAAAAAAAAAAAAAGTCGAAGTTGTGAACACCAAAAATTTGAGACAGGCCTCAGTTAATTTTGAAAGTGTATTTTGCCAAGATTGAGGACGCGCCCGTGACACAGCTTCAGTCAATCCTGACGACACGTGCCCAGGCTGGTCAGGGCACAGCTTGGTTTTATACATTTTAGTGAGACATGAGATATCAGTCAATATATGTAAGAAGTATTTTGGTCCTGTCCAGAAAGGCGGGGACAAAGGGACAACTCAAAGCAGGGAGGGGGCTTCCAGGTCACAGGTAGGTGAGAGACAAATGGTTGCATCCTTTTGAGTTTCTGATAAGCCTTTCAAAGGAGGCAATCAGAATATGTATCTATCTCAGTGAGCACAGAGATGACTTTGAATAAAGTGGGAGGCAGGTTTGCCCTCAGCAGTTTCCAGCTTGAATTTTCCTTTTAGCTTAGCGATTTTGGGGGCCCAAGATACTTTCCTTTCACAAAGTCCTAACCCCTAGTACTTCAAAATGTGACCTTCCTTGGAAGTAGGGTGGCTGCAGATGTTTAGTGAAGATGAGATTTTTCTGGAGTAAGGTGGGCCCCTAGTCCAATATGAAAGGTGTATTAGGGTTCTCTTAGAGGGACAGAACTAATAGGATATATATATAAAGGGGAGTTTATTAAATATTAACTTGCACAATCACAAGGTCCCACAATAGGCCACCTATAGGCTGAGGAGCAAGGAGAGCCAGGCCGAGTCCCAAAACTGAAGAACTTGGAGTCTGATGCTCGACGGCAGGAAGCGTCCAGCACGGGAGAAAGATGTAGGCTGGGAGGCTGGACAGTCTCTCCTTTTCAAGTTTTTCTGCCTACTTTGTATTCGCTGGAAGCTGATAGATTGTGCCCACCAGATTAAGGGTGGGTCTGCCTTCCCCAGGCCCCTGACTCAAATGTTAATCTCTTCTGGCAGCACCCACACAGACACACCCAGGGTTAATACTTTGTATCCCTCAATCTAATCAAGTTGACATGCAGCATGAACCACCACAAAAGGTGTCCTATGGGAAGACAACCATGTGAGGACAGAGAGCCACAGGGAGAATGTCAAGTGACAAAGGCTGAAACTGGGGTTATGCGACTGTAAGCCAAGGGACGCCAAAGATTACCAGTGACCACCAGAAGCCAGGAAGAGGCCAGGAAGGATTCTCCTATGGGATTTAGAAGGAATGTGGTCCTGCAAGCACCTTGATTTTGGACTTCTAGCCTCTAAACCTATAATACATGTCTGTTGTTTTAAGCCATTCACTTTGTTTTGGCAGCCCTTGGAAGAAAACACAGAGGCTGTTAATGCTGTATTGCCAACTAAAAAAGCAACTAATAAAGCAGTGTGCAGGCTATGATCCCATTTATAGAAAAGTCATGATTATGTAATTTTAAATGACAGATCATACAATAAAATAGTAACAGTTATCACTAGATGAAAAAATTGCAGGTTTAAATTTTTGTTCATTTTTTAAGTCTGTTTTCTCAGTCTTCAAAATACATAGATGATAAGTATAACAGGAGAAACAGCTCATGCTTTTGCAAGAGAAGTAATTGCACCTGGAAATATGTTCCCCACATAAACATCTTATACCAACAAATGGCATATGGAATTTGCTTCCTAAGGGTTCAGCCTTGAAATGTTCTTTCTCATCCAGATGTGCTCAGACCATGGCTCTGTACTCAGAAAGAAGCAAAGGAAGGGGGATTTGTACCCTCTCCCTTTTATAATCAGTAGCTCCCCAGTACCATCAGGATGTAATCCACGTGTGATCTGTCATGACTTAGCCTCCACTGGTATCTCGAGTCTCATTTTCTACTCATAGTGATCCCAGTGGTCAGCTGTCACCACGCCTGCCCCCAACCCCTCCACACACATACCCATGTAGTATTCTGCCTCGTTCCTGAAGGGCTCTTCTGGCTTCCCACATGAAACTCCGCAGTGTCATGCCTTGTGCCTTCACTCACCCTGTTTTCTTTGCTAAGAGTGCACTTCCCAGCCAAGTCCCAGGCATCCTTATATCGTCAGCCTGAACACCAATTCCTCCAAGAAGCCCCCCTTGGAGGGCTTACCTCTGCCTTTATTAGACTTTGTCAAGGCATCCACCCTTACCGTCTTGGCATCTGTGTATCTGCTGTCCTATCCTGGTCACAATTGTCAGCTTTCTTCTCTCCATCCACCACTGCAGTATCAGCTCCAACGAGGGAAGGGAACATTCAGTGGTCATCCCTGCACCCAGATTGTCTGGGCCTGGTATTCAGTAGCAGCTCATTAAGTGTCTGTTTGAATTCGCCATTGCAAAAATATGGAACCAGCCCAAATGCCCATCAATCAACAAGTGGATAAATAAATTGTGATATATATACAAGCCATGGAATACTACTCAGCTGTAAAAATGAATGAAATGATGGTATTAACAGCAACCTGGATGGGATTGGATACCATTATTCTAAGTGAAGTAACTCAGGAATGGAAAACCAAACATTGTATGTTCTCACTCATAAGTGGGAGCTAAGCTATGAGGATGAAAAGGCATAATAATGATACAATGAATTTTGGGGACTCAGGGAAAGGGTGTTGGGGGTGAGGGATAAAAGGCTACACATTGGGTACAGTGCACACTGCTTGGGTAATGGGTACACCAAAATCTCAGAAATCACCACTAAAGAATTTATTCATGTAACCAAACACTACCTGTTCACCAAAAATCTATTGAAAAATCTTTAAAAGGTGCCTGTTGAATTGCACAGAAGCCCATGTGATTGAAGGCAATAGGATTGTTGGACTGTGTTATTTAGATGATACAACTTTCGATTTCTGCTTTTGCTCCCTCCAGTCCAGCTTCCATATTCCAAAGTAATCGTTATAACTTAAATAAGATGAAGCTACCCCCAGTTTAAAACCCTTACATAAAACCTCATTACTGTTAGAATAAAATTCAAATGTTTGGTCATGGCCTATAGGCCTTGCAATGAAAATCCCTGACTTCAGCTCATAAAGTGCTAAAATATTTGTTAATTGATGAAATGGATGGATGGTTGGATGGATGGATGGATGGATGGATGGATAGCTGGATGGATAGATGGATGGATAGAAGGAAGGATGGATGGAAAGATGAATAGATGGACAGACAAACTGATATATCAATGGATTGATGGGTGGATGGATGGATAGATGGATGAATGAAGGGATGACTTCTTCCTTTTATGTAAGTGTAAATTTATAGAGTATAGCTTGGGCATTCATTTGTCTCTCCTTAGAGAAGTGCTTCAGAAACATTCTATAGCAGGAGAAAAGTGGAAAGGACATTTGATTTTTGTTTTTGCCATTACCTCTTTTTTTTTTTTTTGAGACAGAGTCTTGCTTTGTCACCAGGCTAGAGTGCAGTGGCACAATTTCGGCTCACTGTAACCTCTGCCTCCTGGGTTCAAGCGATTCTCCTGCCCCAGCTTCCCAAGTAACCGGGACTATAGGTGCATGCCACCACATCCAGCTAATTTTTGTATTTTTAGTAGAGACAAGGTTTCACCATGTTGGCCAGGATGGTCTCTATCTCTGGACCTCGTGATCCGCCTGCCATGGCCTCCCAAAGTGCTGGGATTACAGGCGTGAGCCACCGCGCCCTGCTTGCCATTATCCTTTTTGCAAGCATTTTGCTGCGCTGGGACTGAGTTTCCCCACACCTTTTCACAGGGAAAGGATTGAAGCCAGAGGATTCAACAAAGTTCACCAGAAATTCTTCACTAGCTAATGGCCCTCAGACAGTCACATTTTGTCACTGGATGCCTCTCTCACCTCCTGTCTCTTCTTTCTCTCCTCCATACTAGGGGAAATTCTGGAATACCATTAAAACTTGATTTTCCTGGACTTTGTTTTTAATTGACAGATGACTTCAGGGTTTCATTTTCTTCCCAGATACTTATGAAAGTGTCTTCCTAAGCAAAGCCAGTTTGGGCCCCAAGAGAGATTTTCAAGCTATCTGGCAAGGAAATTTTCTTTTTTTCTTTTTGAGATGGAGTGGTCTGCCTAGCCTGGATGTTTTATATAAATGGCATCATACCCTGTTGATAGACATTTGGGTTGTTTCCACCTTTTGGCCTTTATAACTAGTGCTGTCATGAACATTTTTGTAAGAGTATTTGTTTGAACACTTGTTTTCAATTCTTTTGGGCATCTACTTGGGAGCAGAATTGCTAGGCTCTGTGATCATTCTTTAACTTTTTGAGAAACTGCTGAACTATTTTCCACACTGGCTGCTCCATTTTACATTCGTACGTACCGCCATTGCCTGGGGAGGAGGTGGCAATGGTTGAGACTTCATCTGCAGAAGTAGATGGGGGAATAATGGAAGCGGTTAGATGCACGATTGTTTAAAGAATCACCTGACCTGAGAACTTCTAGATGTGGTAGAATTCTAAATGTTGGAAAAAAATTGTACAAAGACAGCTGTGGTCTGACTTTGAAGTAAAAGATAGTGGGGAGATTTGAGTCCTGGAGATGGGAACAATTTTTTGGACAGTCTTTGCTCAATTGTTGTTATGTTTTATGGAGTAATAAAATTTCCATTATCATACAAAATTAGCCGGGCCTGGTGGTGCACGCCTGTAATCCCAGCACTTTGGGAGGTCGAAGTGGGTGAGTCGCTTGAGCTCCGAAGTTCAAGACTAGCCTGGGCAACATGGCAAAACCCATCCTACAAAAAATTATCCAGGCATGGTGGCGCATGCTTGTAGTCCCAGATGCTCGGGAGGCTGAGGTGGGAGAATCGCTTGAGCCTGGGAGGCAGAGGTTGCAGTAAGCCAAGATCACGCCACAGCACTCCAGCCTGGGCAACAGAACAAGACCCTGTCTCAAAAATAAGTAATTAACTTTAAAAGCACCCCAAATATGGAAATCCATAGAGAAGGAAAGCAGATTAGTTGTTGATTGGGGCACAGGAAATGGGGGGTGACTGGCTATGAATACAGAGTCTCCTTTTGGGCTGATGAAAATACCCTGAACAAGAGAGGGAGTAGCTGCACAACACTGGGAATAAGCTAAAGCCCACTGAATTGTCTACTTCAGCACGGTTAATTTTATGTTATGTGAATTTCACGTCAATTTGTTTTTGTCGGGGTTTTTTTGTTTTTTGGTTTTTTTTTTAGATAGAGTCTCACTCTGTTGCCCAGGCTGGAGTGCAGTGGCACAATTTCAGCTCATTGCAACCTCCACCTCCCAGATTCAAGTGATTCTCCTGCATCAGCCTCCTGAGTAGCTGGACTTACAGGCGCCCACCACCATGCTCAGCTAAATTTTTTGTATTTTTAGTAGAGATGGGGTTTCGCCATATTGGCCAGGCTGGTCTAGAACTCCTGACCTCAAGTAATCCACCCGCCTCAGCCACCAAAAGTGCTGGGATTACAGGCGTGAGCCACCATGCCCAGCCCTACATCGATTTTTAAAAATGCAAATCATTATATGTTCTCTGGTTGTAACTCTCCAGTGGCTTCTCCTGAGATCTGAGTTCAAATATTTGTACAAGTTTCTGACCTGTCAGGGAAGTTTCCAGGATCCAGCTCCTGTCTACCTCACATTATGGGCTCTTGTCACATCCGCCTTTAATCACCATGCTGGCATCCAACTGGCCCACCTCATGCCTGCCTCCCAACCTTTCTTCTTGTTCTTCTTCCTGCCTGCAAAGCTCTGCCCCAATCCTTGTAAGGTTTTCTCCCATGGGTCATCAATATCTCCTCAGTGTCGCCCCCTGGTGGAGTTCCTCTCTGACCATTTCACCAACATTGCCTGTTGACCCTTCACCTCATTGCCCTTTACAATTTTCCTATTAACTCTTATTGGAAATTATTTTATTAATCTCCATTTTTGTAAATCGAAGTGAAATTCACGTTACCAAAAATAATCATTTTCACTGCACAATGCAGTGGCATTGAGTCCATTCACAATTTTGCACACTCACCACTGCTATCTAGTTACAAGATGCTTTCATCATTCCAAAAGAAAACCCCATACCCATGACACAGTCTCTCCTCATCCCCCCTCCATCAGCCCCCAGCAACCACCAATCTGCTTTCTGACTCTATGCATTTACCTATTCTGAATATTTTCATCTAAATGGAATCATATAATACCTGACCTTTTACATCCGGCTTCTTTTACTTTGCATGATGTTTTCAAGGTTCATGCATCTTGTAGCATGTGTCAGAATCCCATTCCTATTCATGGCCAAATAATATTCCCTTGTAGGGATATTCAGCATTTTGCTCATCTGTTCATCTACTGATGGACATTTGAATTCTTTCCACCTTGTGGACTATTGTGAATAATGCCACTGTGAACATGTGTATACCATTTGTTTGAGTATCCGTTTTCAGTACTTTGAAGAATGGAGTTGCTGGGTGGTATAGTAATTTGGTTTAACTTTTTAAGAAACCACAGATGTGTTTTCCACAGAGGCTGAACCATTTTACATTTTGGCTGTATTTTTAATATATTCCCCTCTAGCATCCAAATTTTGTTCACTGCTCTAGTCTCAGCATCTAGAAGACTAGCCAGCACCCAGTAGGTACTCAGTAAATACTTCTAAAACAAAAATAGCAGTAGAAATAGGGCCAGGCCCGGTGGCTCACGCCTGTAATCTCAGCACTTTGGGAGGCCAAGGCAGGCGGATCATCTGAGTTCGGGAGTTCGAGACCAGCCTGACCAACATGGAGAAACCCCATCTCTACTAAAAAAAAAAAAAAAAAATTAGCTGGGCATGGTGGCACATGCCTGTAATTCCAGCTACTAGGGAGGCTGAGGCAGGAGAATCGCTTGAACCTGGGAGGTGGAGGTTGCAGTGACCTGAGATCGCACTCATTGCACTCCAGGCTGGGCAACAAGAGCAAAACTCCATCTCAACAACAAGAAAAAAAAAGGGAAAAAAAAAAGCAGACATAGCTCTCAGGCTTATATAATTAGATGAGAATAGCAGTCTGCAGTTCAAAGCAACAGCCCTTTTGCAAGCAGCCTTTACGTGCAACAGTATCCTTCCAGTGTAACTTAGGCAAAGTTCACTCCCAAGACTCTTTCAAAATATCTCACTTCCTGGAAGGAAATCAGATTTATAGGAAGATGTTTTGGCTAAACTGCAAGTCTTGGGACTCGAGAGAGAAGCTTGGCAGGGGTGTAGACATATCCCATGAACGCATGGCCATGATGACCCGTGCCTAGCTCCACGGAGCCCCCACCCCACTTCGCCTTCATTTGTCCACATATTCCAGGAAAGGACGACCGTACCCATTTTAGGGTTAAAGCCATGGCAATCTGAAATGTCTCCAAGGTGACAGTCACCCTCAGGAACCTAATTTCCTGGTGGATGAGAACAGACTTAATGACTCCAGGACCAGAAGCCTGAGCTAATAAGTGCTTTGTGAATCTGGCGAGGGAACACATCACTTAGTCCAATTATGTTCAGATATGTGTAAGTTATATCAGTGGTAATGGGTTCAGTATGACAACTTGAGCAGAAACAGAGAGATAGACATTTTATGATTAGATATTTACTCTGTCTCCGTTTCTCTTGGCAGCACCACTGTTCTGCCTGCACACACGTGCATATGCATTCACCCCTTAAATGGAACCATGTGATGGTTTATTCTTCAGAGAGGCCATGAAAAGAATATGAATGCTTTGAAGTCAAACAGAACTGCGTTAGGATCCCAGCTCTCTTCCACTAATTAGCTATGTGACCTCAAGCAGCTTACTGTACCTCTAGGAACCTCAGTTTCTTTACTTATAAAATGGAAACCTCAGGCCAGGCATGGTGGCTCATACCTGTAATCTCAGCACTTTGGGAGGCTGAGGTGGGAGGATCAATTAAGGTCAGGAGTTTGAGACCAGCCTGGCCAACATGGTGAAACTGTCTCTACTGAAAATATAAAAATTAGCCGGGCATGGTGGACACACCTATAATCCCAGCTACTCGGGAGGCCGAGGTAGGAGAATTGCTTAAACCCGAGAAATTACAGTAAACTGAG
The DNA here is from genome assembly GCF_009828535.3 of Hylobates moloch. Classification (NCBI taxonomy): domain Eukaryota; kingdom Metazoa; phylum Chordata; class Mammalia; order Primates; family Hylobatidae; genus Hylobates; species Hylobates moloch. Next base: position 25,864,943 of record NW_026652298.1, on the reverse strand, counting down.
ATCACACCACTGCACTCCAGCCTGGGCGACAGAGCGAAAATCCATCTCAAAATAATAATAATAATAATACATTAAAAATGGGAACCTCAATAATATTGTGCCACTCACCATGACTGGCATGACACATGTAAGGTGCATGCCTACCATCTGGAGAGTAACTAAGCCTCTTTTCTTTTCCCAAAGAAGCCTCCTTGGCAGTCAGAGGAGAGGGCCCTAGGTTGAGCATGATTTTACATTTTTGGAGTGTCATGGTAGCCATGTCCTGGGAGAGCCATGTCCTGGGAGAGCCATCTCCTTGGAAATCGGGTCAATTGCATGTGTTTGGTGATAATTAAAAATCACAAAGAACAACATGTAACCCAGTATTCTTTGAAATACCCATTAGCACAAACCGTTAAGGAAAAAGCAAAGATAGCTGCGGCATAATTCAGCACTTGATTTCAGGCTGACATGCTTTAATCTAGCTTTTAAATTTTTAATTAAGTTAATCTAATTTTAGACATTAATGAGATTGTGGTGCACAGTATTTATTTCCATTTCAGGTTGTTTTCTTTCCTCTTCAGTTACCCACTCTTTCAAATAGTTCAGGGCACTGGAGCCAGCCAGCTTCCTCGGCACGATGGGGGTTGCTTTTCAGTGTACATCTGCCTGGTTACTCAAAGTGTGGTCCACGGACCAGCACAGGCATCTCCTGGGGACCCGTTAGCAATGCAAAATCTTAGCCCCACTGTAGATCTAGAATTTGCACTTTTAAAAGATCCTCCAGTGACTGTTTTTGAGCACATAAAGTTGTGACAAGTGTGCCATTCAAGGACCCTCTAAATACCATGTGATGTTTCAGTGAACATAGCTGGTCCATGGGTCGGTCCTTGGGCTGTGATGGGCTCCAAACCTAGGCAAAACCACCCAGCATCCCTCCAGAGTTTTGGCAGTTGTTTTTTTCCCTCCGCCCCCCATTTCAATACCTGGCTTGGGGACAGGAGAGAACACACCATCCTGAGAAATCCAAAGCCCAGAGTAAAACATCAGTCGTTGGTTGGATCTTTCACTGTCAACAGTAGCAGTCTCAGCTAAAGGGTCCCTTATAAGAAGAAGCACAGCTCACTGTTGCTCCATGTTGACTTTGTGCTGTGTCTCATTCTCAGTACTTTACACATAGCAGCTCATTCAATCCTTACAGCATCCCTGGGATGTACCATTATTAGTCCCATTTCGCAGATGAGGAAATTGAGGCTCACAAGTGTGGGTGACTTTCCCAAGATCTCAGCTAGTTAGTCTTAGAAACCAGGAGTCTGAGTTAGAGTCTGAGCTTTGATCAGTTGACCTCAACCAAAACGAGACCCTGATTCCTTTATTTGCAAATATTTACCTACAAAATGCCAGGCTTTTGAGAGGCACTGGGGAGAGAAAGATGAACAGAGACAGAGACTTTACCCTTGGGGAGCTTACAGTCTAGTAGGGAAGAAGGACATTAACCAGACCATCACATACACACATACAAGTGTCCTTACAAATGGGGACACTGCTATAGGAAAGGGATGCAGAGAGTGCTAAGAATGGCCAGCAGGCAGGAGGATCTGCCTGGGATGGTGTCAGGAAGGCCTCCCTACATCTTCAAGCTCAGGGCTTTGAGCTCAGGGCTCATGGAATTATTAGTTAACAGTGGGGCATGTTAGCTAGTATTGCTGGAACATTCCAGAAATGAAGGAAAACATTTGAAAATATCCTGAGGGAGGGGGTCAATAGGATGTGTGGGGCATCTGAAAGAAGAGGTCCAGGGTGTGAGGGGCTGGATTCAGGTGCTCCACAAGGGCCTTGAGAATTCCCTCTCTCCATCTTTGGACTCTACCTTCCCGGGTTGGCTCATCTCCAGTGAGTTCTGTTCTTTTTTTTGTTTTGAGGCAGGGTCTCTCACTGTGTTGCCAGGGCTAGAATACAGTGGCGCAATCATGGCTCACTGCAGCCTCAACCTCCTGGGCTCAAGCAATCCTCCTGTCTCAGCCTTCAGAGTAGCCAGGACTACAGAAATTTGTCCTATGAACAGCTGATTTTTAAAAAATTTTGTAGAGATGGGAGTCTTGCTGTGTTTTCTAGGCTGGTCTCAAATTCCTGGGCTCAAGTTGTCCTCCAGCCTCAGCCTCCTATAGTGCTGGGATTACAGGCACGATGAGGTCTTTTCATATGAAGGCAAAGATGACCCCCTCCGTCTCTGATCTTTTATTGGCTTATTACCAACCAAAGAGAGGAGGGTCTTTTCAGATTGTTCTAAGGTCTTTATAAGAAGGATTCCTAGTGGCTGTGCCTATCCCTGGATCAATCGCTCCAGCCAGCAGGAGCTAATGCTAAGGTTCACCAGACCAGGGGACCACCTCTGGAGCCCAAGGCATCTTAGGCTCCTCAGAAAGAGTATGAATGGTGGACTTTTCAGACATCATGGGCATGAGGGCATTGGAGAGAGAGGAGCCCTACAGCTGGCTTCTTGGTACCCTTCAACACTTCCTTTGTAGCCATTCTTTACTCTGTTCCTACGGTCAGGGTCTACTGAGTCATTCTTAGAGGAATTTAAGAGGCATTATAAAGAAGCACTATAAAATGCCCTTGGTTATTTAAAAAGTATTCTATTAAATGTAACCTTTTATCATAGAACCCACGCTGGCTTTAGAAATGTCCCATGATAAGGGCAGCATCTTAGAATCAATAAGATGGTACTGAGTGCTCTCTCGGGCATGAGTCTTGGATGAGGCACCCGGGAAATGTTGAGTAATGAATTCTCATCTCATTTTCCCAGAGTTGCTATGTACCACTTCCTCAGTCCCAGCATTGTTGCTGATAATCATTAATAAGGATATATTGATTGCCTACAGGGGATGGGATTCTGTATCTTGGGGTGGAGGAGAGAAAAGGGAAAGAGACAGACAGAAACAGCGATTGACAGACACATGTAACTAGAGAGGGCAGGAAACCACAAATTCATAGAGTAGGCTTACAAAATAGTTGAGGGAAATACTCAAGCACAAGTGTAATTTTTTTTTTTTTTTGAGATGGAGTCTTGCTCTGTTGCCCAGGCTGGAGTGCAGTGGCGTGATCTCCACTCACTGCAAGCTCCGCCTCCTGGGTTCACACCATTCTCCTGCCTCAGCCTCCCAAGTAGCTGGGACTACAGGTGCCCGCCACCACGCCCGGCTAATTTTTTTGTGTGTTTTTAGTAGAGACAGGGTTTCACCGTGCTAGCCAGGATGGTCTCGATCTCCTGACTTCATGATCCACCCTCCTCCTCGGCCTCCCAAAGTGCTGGGATTACAGGCATGAGCCACCTCACCTGGCCCACAAGTGTAAAATTAATTGAGATTCCATTCGTGATGAGATAGGGTTCTTGGGTCTAAAGGCAGGATGCACTTTGACCTGGAATCCTAGGAACTGTGCTGGCCCCCTTACTATGCCTGAGAGAGGAGAGGAATGGCTGGGGAATGGGGGGAGTTTGAGATGGAGGAGGGGCCCTCTCCTGGGAGCTTTCTCTTCCCCACTGAAACACTGCAGGCAAACCACAGCCAGCATCCGCCTCCAGAAGGAACGGCCATGGCCCACGCACGTGGCATCTGCAACCAACTCACACGTCTACCCCCGTGCTGTTGTTGATAAGACGTTTACAAATTCAGTGAGAGAAAAATGTGGTCATTTATACCTCAGCGTTGTAAAGCTTGACATTAGTGGAGCTATTGGAGCCCATGAATCACAGAAGGAGGTAAAAATTCAAATGGATATAAATGTCCATTAATAGTGGAAAAGTTAAATAAATTATACTTCATCCACATTGTGGAATAATAGGAAGCTATTATAAAAATGCGATAGACCTCTATGGAGTGCCACAGAAATCTCCCAGAAATGCTAAGTTAAAATAAAAAAAGCAAATTGCAGAACAATGCATAGAGTCTGACTCCATTTATTTATGGTAGAAAAAATACCTGTGCCTGCAAATGCGCTGATAAAGGATCTATGCCAAGCAAGACTAATGATTACCTCCTGGGAGGAACTAGTGTGAATGGGATCGAGATTCCCATATTTTCTTTATGTATTTATATTCTTTATATATTTCCTGTTAGAGCCTTTTTCCATGAAAATAAAAATATATATAAATTGCATCACTAACAATGAAAGTTAGTGACTTGGGACCAGACACAGCGGTTCTGTCTTTAATCCCAGCACTTTGGGAAGCCGAGGTAGGCAGATCACTTGAGGTCAGGAGTTCGAGACCAGCCTGGCCAACATGGTGAAACCCCATCTCTACTAAAAATACAAAAATTAGCCAGGTGTGGTGGTGTGTGCCTGTAGTCTCAGCTACCAGGGAGGCTGAGGCAAGAGAATCGCTTGAAGCCGGGAGGTGGAGGTTGCAGTGAGCCAAAATAGCGCCACGGCACTCCAGCCTGGGTGACGGAGGGAGACTCTATCTCAAAGAAAAAGAAAAAGTTAGTGATTCTTGGAAAACGGGAAAAAAAAGTCACTTAATTTCCCTTTGACCTCATTACTCATGCTCTCACCCCAGCAGCGGCAGGGGTCCTCTGGCTCTGACCACAGTGGTAATCGGCGGCTCTCCTGCCACCCTGCCTTTGCCCAGCTAGAATACACTCCTCTCCATCACTCTCCATGCATAAGGCTGTTTTCATGCAGGTGCAAGCAGTGACACTAAGTCCCGTTCATGGGATGATTAGGCTTCATTCAGAACAAAGGCTTGAAGAAGGTGAGGAATTTGGAGAAGCAGCTTTCTGGGGAAGAGTATTGCATGGAGAGGGAACAGCTGGAGCCAGAGCCTGGTGGTAGGGCCATGACTGGTGCATTTAGTGAACATTCAAGGAACATCAAGGCAGGTGGGAGGTGAGAGCTGAGGAAGGGATAGAATGAGGTGGGAGGAGGGGTGGGAGCCAGATCACCTAGGATCATGTAAGGACTTTGCTCCATTGAAGGGACTTTGGCTTTTCTTTTTTTTTTTTTTTGGGGGATGGAGTCTCACTCTATCGCCAGGCTGGAGTGCCATGGCGCTATCTCAGCTCGTGGCAACCTCTGCCTCCTGGGTTCAAGCGATTCTCCTGCCTCAGCCTCCTGAGTAGCTGAGACTACAGGTGCACCCCATCATGCCCAGATAATTTTTGTATTTTTAGTAGAGACAGGATTTCACCATGCTGGCCAGGATGGTCTCGATCTCCTGACCTCGTGATCTGCCCACCTCAGCCTCCTAAAGTGCTGGGATTATAGGCGTGAGCTACCGCGTCTGGCCAGGACTTTGGCTTTTGCCTTGAATTCCATGGTGCCCTGGAGGGCTGTGAGCAGAGAAGCAACATGAACTGGGGGTCTCTGGGTTCTAACAGGGTGGCTCTGGTGGCTGAGTTGAGAAGATAGCAGAGTGGGGGCGGGGGTGCTTGAAACCTGGGGTAGCAGTTAGGAGGCCACTGCAGTCCCAGGTGGCTGGGGCCCAGGTGATAGAAGTGGAGGAAATGAGAAAGAATATGATTCTGGATACATTTGGAGGTGGAACCCCCTACCCAGACCCCTCCCCATTTCCTCCACCCCCAAACTCTTTGTTCTTCCTGCCACAAACAACCCAGGTCAAGAGGGAGCCACCATCAGTGTCTCATGCCTAAGCTCGGGACATCTCAGGAGCCTCTACTCAGTTATTTCTTGAAGGGCTCTCCATTTATTAACACCAGCTGCTCCTGCCTCTCAGGGCATGAAAGCAGGTCTATTAAGCTCAGATTGGCAACCTGAGACTGGGCGGAAGGGGACCACAGGACAGAGACGACAGCAGCAGCAGCAGCAGCAGAAAGCAAGCTATTCCATGAGAAGGGTCTCTTCTCCCAGTCCTCTCCTGCTGCTATTTTTGGAAAAGCTTCCTCTCTTGAATCCCACATACACCCCCTTAAAGTCCTGGGAGACTTACCTGGCTCCCTGTTCTCATTCAGGCAGGGATCTGGGTTGTTCTTTTTTAAGGCAGTTAATATGTCCTTATTTTCATGTGTTCATTCATCTGGCAAATATTTTCTAAGGGCCGGGTATTCCGATAAGCAATGAAGATACACAGTGGGCCTAATCAGTCCCTGACTACATAGAGCCTAAATTCCTGTAGAAGAGGCAGACATAAAATAACTAATCAATCCCATAAGCTGTAGAACGTTGTTGAGGTCAAGAGGCAGCAGAGGCTTACAGTGCAGACTACGGAACTAGACGCTTTGCTGAGTGATCTTGGGCAAGTTACCTAGCCTCTCCGTGCCCCAGTTTTCTCATTTGTGGAACAAGAGAGACTAAGAATGCCTACTCCATAGCTTTGTTTTGTTTTGTTTTGTTTTGTTGAGACAGGGTCTCACTCTGTCACCCAGGCTGGAAGGCAGCGGCACTGTCTCAGCTCACTACCATCTCCACCTCCCGGGTTCAAGTGATTCTCCCACCTCAGCCTCCCCAGTAGCTGGGACCATAGGCATGCACCATTACGCCCAGCTAATTTTTGTATTTTTTGGTAGAGAAGGGGTTTCACTATGTTGGCCAGGCTGGTCTCGATCTCTTGAGCTCAGGTGATCCTCTTGACTCGGCCTCCTAAAGTGCTGGGATTACAGGTGTGAGTCATCATGCCTGGCCCATTTGTTGATGGATTAAAAAAATTCACATGTACAAAGCTCTTATGAAAATATCCAGCACATAGGAAATATCATGTGGGTGTTAGCTACTATTATAAGCATTTAATTCAGACTGTGTTAGTTCCATAAAGGGAACATATAGGGGATGTAGCACGCCAGAGAAAGTTACAAATGTAGGGCGTGGAGACTAGTCTCTCCATGGAGGTGAAATTAACATGAGACCTGAGAGATGAGGGGGAGCTAGGTATGCAAAAGTGTAGGACGAGAGGGTGCAGGGAAAAGTGTTCAAAGTAGAGGGAAGGGTATGAGCAGAGCTTCTGGTGCAGCAAAAGAGGCTGGCCCTTTGGAGAAGTGCAGAAGGGTACATGGAGCCCCACGAGCCAACGGGCTACCTGGTCCTTCCCTGAGACTTAGACGTCAAGAATCAGAAGACAGTGCACCAACCTGAAATAGCCAATGGCCAGCTGAATGCCCCAGAGGATTCTGACTTGGATCTTTGTCAAGTGGTCCTTCCATAGATTGAGTCTTTGTCAGTCACCACATGTTTTTGGCCTCTTTTCCTGGCCAATTATTTCCCCTGGGAATTTGGAGTTGGACTTGGTTGTTCTTGCCAGTTTTTTGGGGGCACTAGTACTGAGAGGACATAAATAAAAATGGGGTGGCCACCTTTGGGCCTTTGGGTTATGGGCAAAAGAGGCAGAAAAGGCCACTCTGCAAAGGAAGAAACGAAGCAAACTAGCTGAAAACACCAGAGCAGAGAGAGGGAAGAGTTGCCTTGGACCCTAATAGGTCCAGTTTCTGATTCTAGACCCTGTGAGCCCAGCTATGCTCTCTGTCTTTGTGCTCCAGGAAATACGCTTGAATACTTCCAATAAAGCCTTGACTGATTTGTGTCAGTTTCTTGGGCTTGCAACCAAACACCCCTGAGAAACCCCTTCATTTCCTTGACCATTCCATGAAATGTCAAGACAGGAGCCATTACATTGCTGAACTTCCCAGGTCTGGGTGGTGGACACAAAATTTCACGAATGGTCTGTAGAATCTTCCACTTGCATGAACCCTTTCAGGTAGAAAATTCTCATCAGCAAACATGGGTGCATTCCAATAAAGAAGAAAGCCCAGCTCAATATGTTAGCCCTTTGTACATAGGTCTGTACACATAGCGGTAGTTTTAGGTGGTTTATCCTTAGAATTTCTGCATATCTGAGCATCTAGGTGAAATGTGACTCAAACATTTGAAGGCACATAGATCCCTTGGACATGGTAAGGGCAGATCTATTCACAAAGTGGCACTTAAGGATTTTTTAAAAACATAAGTTCTTGACTGATTCACTAGGAAACTAATAATAGTCAATATTTGTTAATTATTACATGCTAGAAGTCATGTTGAGTGCTTGACATGAATGAACTTATTCGATTATCCTTGCAGTCCTGTGAAATACGTATCATTATCCCTATTTGTAGATTTAAAAACTGAGACACTGAAAGATTAAAGAACTTACCCAAGGGCATTTGCTAGCAAATGACAGCGCTGGAGTTAAAACTTTACAATCCAGGCCATGCACGGTGGCTCACGCCTGTAATCCCAGCACTTTGGGAGGCCAAGGCGGGCGGATCACGAGGTCAGGGGATCGAGACCATCCTGGCTAACACGGTGAAACCCCGTCTCTACTAAAAATACAAAAAATTAGCTGGGCGTGGTGGTGGGCACCTGTAGTCCCAGCTACTTGGGAGGCTGAGGCAGGAGAATGGCGTGAACCCAGGAGGTGGAGCTTGCAGTGAGCCAAGATCACGCCACTGCACTCCAGCCTGGGTGACAGAGCGAGACTCCGTCTCAAAAAAAAAAAAAAAAAAAAAAAAACAGCTCCACAATCCATACAGCTGGTTCTGTAGCTGATTTCTATAGCATCGTGTTTCTGACAGTTACTATTTTATTCTTCTGAGATGCTATAATAGAAAGTCTCTGTCCCCACCTTCTCTGCTACCAGCTAACTCTCCCACCACCCCCAGATATCTGACTAGATGTGGCGTATCTACCAAAAGTCATTATTGGCACGTGGGGTGGTATAGCCACTAGGAAAATAATTCACCAAGGAGATAAAAATGATAGTTGGCATTTATTTGGTACCAAATGCATGCCAGGCTATTCCCTTTGTGTTCATTATTTCATTTAATCATTATCCCTATGAGGAAGATAGATCTCCCCCATTTTGCAGATGAGAAGACTCAGACTTAAAAAGATTGTGTGACGGCCGGGTGTGGTGGCTCACGCCTGTAATCCCAGCAGTTTGGGAGGCCAAGGCCAGCAGATCATGAGGTCAGAAGTTCAAGACCAGCCTGACCAACATGGTGAAACCCCATCTTTACTAAAAATATAAAAATTAGGCAGGCTTGGTGGCACGCACCTGTAATCCCAGCTACTCAGGAGGCTGAGGCAGAAGAACCACTTGAACCCCGAGGCGGAGTTTGCAGTGAGCTGAGATTGCACCAATGCACTCCAGCCTGGGCAACAGAGTGAGACTCCATCACACACACACAAAAATAAAAAGTAAAAAAAGATTCTGTGACTTAGCCAGCCAGGGTCGCAGAGCTCAGTGATATTTGATTCAACTGGAAATTTTTGGAATATCACAGTCATTCAACCTTATCTCATAACCCTTCACCTATGGTATCCTCATCCATAGGGGGCAGTGCAGAGCAGAAAGAGAATGGCAGGTGTCACTGATGCCCAAACAAACCAGAAATGCAAGAACAGGCGAGACATTGCCCTAGGGACTCCTAGACATCGTGGGGGAGTGATAGTGATGAGCTTTATTTAGGTGGAGATTGAAATTACTGTCATTGTAGTTAGAATGGAGCCAGAGAAATATGGCACCATGTCTGGGAGGATCAATTGAATTTTGCCACCTTCTGGTCCATTAAACTCTGATTACACACCCATCAAAACAATACAGCTTTATAAACCAAAAATTCATGGAGCACCTATCACGTGCCAGACACTGTGGAGTACAGCACGTGCACTAAGAGACAATACATCCACAGATTTAACTGAATTCAAGATGATGCTATTTAGATAAGAGGGATGACAGTAGCGGCAAAGGAATGTAAGATGTCTTCACATATTCACATACGCCAATACTAAGCTAAGAGCTTTACTGAATCTATTTAATCCTCACAAAACAGACAAAAAAACAAGGCAGGCATTAATATCCTTCAAGGATGAGGAAACTGAGGCTCAGATAGGTTTTTAAAAAATCCTCAAAATCACACAGATGGTAAGCAGTGGTATCAGTTTTCAGTTTCTACCCATATCTCTCTGGCTCTGAAGCACATGGGTGTAAGCACCATGAGATATTGCTTCTTGTGTTTGTCATATTGTCGTTTTCTTGCTCATGATAGGTTCCAAGAATTCATGGAAAGTTTCCCGTGGAGAGTTCGTTTCTCACCCCCACGCACTGACACCACTGGTGCAAGACAGCTTAGGAGACACCACTGTCCCTCCTGAAGTTTTCTAAAGGCTTATGCATGTTCTGTAGGTTTCTATGGGTGAGTTTGCTCTGGTTTTTATTTTTTAACAAAGCCATAAATAGTTGATGTGACTAGGCTGACCACGCAGCCAGCTTCCCTCCACTCTTTGTGGTGGGTTTCACATCCCAATCTCTTAGGGCCAGAAGGCATGTTTTAACCTAAAAGAAAATGTCTCAGCCACAGAGCTTCTGACATGGGAGTTCCGTTCTTTTACTCCGAGGCAGGAGTCAAAGTGAGCAGAAGGGAAGGCAGAGAGTTGTGCATGTCAGCTGGAACCAAAGTCTCACACTTATGCCCCCAAGCAGGACTGCATTCCAGACATCTTGTCCTCTTTGGTGGCCAGGAATAGAGAGATAGGGTGGGGTCCATGTCAAGCTTCTGTTTGACAAAAAATAAAACAAACCAATTCAGGCTGGTATCAACGAAAAGGAAAAAAAAATGTATTAGAAGTTACTAGTGGCCAGGTGCGGTGGCTCACGCCTATAATCCCAGCACTTTGGGAGGCCGAGACGGGTAGATCATGAAGTCAGGAGATCGAGACCATACTGGCTAACACAGTGAAACCCTATCTCTACTAAAAATACAAAAACGTAGCCAGGTTTGGTGGTAGGGGCCTGTAGTCCTAGCTACTTGGGAGGCAGAGGCAGGAGAATCACTTGAACCTGTGAGGCTGAGGTTGCAGTGAGCCAAGATCACACCACTGCACTCCAGCCTGGGCGACAGAGTGAGACTCCATATCAAAAAAAAAAAAAAAGTTATTAGTTAGCTCACAAGATCTCTAGGAGGTGGCATAGGGGGAGGGACAGTGGCCTCCAAAAAGATATGACCATGTCCTAATCCCTGAAATCTGTAAATATGGCTTTATTTGGCAAACGGGGTCCTTACAGATGGAAATAATTTGAAGGTCTTGAGATGAGGAAATCACTCTGGATTATCCACATGAACACTAAATCCAATGACAAGTATCCTTCTAAGAGTGAAGCAGAAGTCATTATATGAAATAGACACTTGCACATGCGTGTTTATAGCAGCACAGTTCACAACTGCAAAAATATAAAACCAGCCTAAATGCCCATCAACCAACAAGTGGATAAAGAAAATGTGGTATATATAGATACTGTGGAATACTACTCAGCCATAAAGAGGGACAAAATAGTGGCATTCACAACAATCTTGATGGAGTTAGAGACCATTATTTTAAGTGAAGTGACTCGCGAATGGAAAACCAAATATTGTATATTCTTACCCATAAGTGGGAGCTAAGCTATGAGGATGCAAAAGCATAAAATGATACAGTAGACTTTGGGGACTTAGGGGTATATTGGGAAGGGGGTGAGGGATAAAAGACTACACACTGGTTGCAGTTACACTACTCAGGTGCACAAAAATCTCAGAAATCACTACTTAAGAACTTTTCTTTCTCTCTCTCTCTTTTTTTTTTGGAGACAGAGTCTTGCTCTGTTGCCCAAGCTAGAGTGCATTGGCCCAATTTCAGCTCACTGCAACCTCTGCCTCCCGGGTTTCAAGCGATTCTAATGCCTCAGCCTCCTGAGTAGCTGTGATTACAGGTGCATGAAACCACGCCTGGATAATTTTTTTTTTTTTGTATTTTTAGTAGGGATAGGGTTTCACCATGTTGGCCAGGCTGGTCTTGAACTCCTCCCCTCAAGTGATCTGCCCACCTCAGCCTCCCAAAGTGCTTAGATTACAGGCATGAGCCACTACACCCAGCCCACCACTAAAGAACTTTTCCATGCAACCAAACACTACCTGTTTCCCCAAAACTATTGAAATAAAAGTAAATATTTTAAAAAATAAATAAAAATGAGATTTTTTAAAAAGTGAAACAGAAAGAGTCTTAATACCATCAGAAGAGAAGACACAGAGAAGAGAAAGAAACTTGACCATGCAAGTAGCAATGAGAGCGATGCAGCCAGAATTCAAGGAATGCCAGCAGCCACCAGCAGATGAAGAAGCAAAGAAGGAATTCTCCCCTAGAGCCTCCAGAGGGAAAGACACCATTGAGGGAAATACTAGCTTCCATGGTGAAGGCTGGAGCAAGCAAGCTGATTGGTGGAAATGAGGTCACGTGCTTTTACCCTAGCTGCAAGGGAAGCTGGGAAAAGTGGTATCAGCTTCTGTAGGAAAAGGTGGGAACAGAGGCCAGGAGGATTCCCCCAGCATAGGTAGGTTCTGGGCAGTCAAAAAGGAGGGGAGATATTCTCTAGAGATGGCTAGCAGAGCACATCTTCATTCTGCACTCTGACTCCTCCTATTAGTTGGAAATAATGGAATCCCCTGCTTCTCCAAGTCTAAGCAGCTCTGCAGCCACCTTGCTGGGTGAGCCAGGTCTCAGGAGTCTTGCTCCTGTGTTTGATGAACTATCGGTTTTGCTTGCCCAATTCCATTACCGTAGCAGCTGGGTTTTAGTTTTGGTTTTGGTTTTTTCTGAGTTAACTATTCTTTCGTTGTCAGTGCTTGCATCTTGTTGAAGGCTGCTCAGCAACGCAGGCAGTGTTACATAATCTGGCCTCACCACTCTCCCCAGTATCTCTCCACTGCTCCCTGGGCTCCAGCCACACTCATTTCCCCCACTGCTTCTGGAATATTCCAGGTACCCTGCTCATCAGGGCTGTCACTCACTTGCTCCCTTCTGCCTGGAATACACCTCCCTTCCACCTGCCATGACTTACTGCTTCATTTGATTCAGCTCTTTGCCCAAATGTCACCTCTTCCAAATGACTTTCCCCAGCTGCTTGATCTAAAACAGTAGCCCCTTCTCATCACTCTTCATCTTTTACCTGCTTTACTATAAAAGCACTTAGCACTAGCTAGTACTGATTATGCATTTATTCGCTTATTTTTTTATTGGCACTTTCCTCCTGCTAGAACACAAGTTCCATGAAAAGAGAAATCTTTATATTTTGCTTGCTGCTGTATCCCTAGTGTCTAGAATAATTCTTGAAACGCAAGAGTTGCTCCGCATGTACTAGTGGAATGCATAAATGATATTGTCACTAATAGTTTAAATATTTCCCCTTTTTAACTAGGATTTAGTCATTTCTAGAAAATGATTCTTTCCATCATTCTGTCTGTCTTCCAGAGCCTAGCAGAGTGCCAAACGCATAATGGGCCACAGGGAATATTTATGGGAGGGATGAATGAATGGGTGAGCACATTTAGACTCTTGTTAAAACCAAACACTCGGCAATAAAATGCAAGATTCTCAAGTTGTGATTTCTTCTAATGGTATTTCCCAACTTTAAGCTGGCATCCAATACAATCATTTCTGTCTTTCTAGAGCTGTACTCACACATATAGACAGCTTATATGGTTTTGTACGCATGGAATCTTATTCTAGTAAGGAGTGATAAACATTTGTCTACTTTGTATGTTTATTCATTAGCATAATCTCTTCTCCCCTCCACTAGACAAGAACTGATGTTGAACACCATTCTATGGAACAGATAAACACGGATGGTTTTGGCCGGGGGCCCAGGTCATTGTCCACATCACCTACCCTTGTGTCATCACAAGTGTAAGCTCTGGGTCTCTCTAGCAGCCTTGGAAACACCTGTATTGAGAAGAACAAGGAGTGTGTTTGTCTCTTTCAGATTCCACACAAATACCCCTTATTCCCTTTTTCTTCTTTTGTTGGCAATGAAGATTCTACGGGTGTGTCCAGGCTCAGACAGCCTCATGGGAGGTTGCAAGCCTGGGTAAGGGAATGTGAGCAGAATAACCAAGACAGCCTAGATGGAGATTTCTGTCCTCATGGTTTAATTCCCTGTCTTTCCTTTTGGCTCAATCTTGGGCCACTAAAGGAAAAGGCTTCATTATATATGTGTGTGTGTGTGTGTGTGTGTGTGTGTGTGTGTGTGTTTATTTTTATATGTATATATATAATTTATATATATAATGTGCTATGTACTATATTACATATTGTATATACTGTGCTGTGTACTACTAGGTTGGCACAAAAGTAATTGCAGTTTTGCCACTTTTATAAGAAAAAAATGCAATTACTTTCGCACTAACCGAGTATATTAGAGCATTATGTGGATCTCCACACATTGGATGGTAGGGATGAGTATCATACCTATTTTACAGATGGAGGAATGAAAGTTTCGAGAGATGATCGTATTTACCTAGGACTGCAAAGAGACAGAGACCTTGAAACTAGATGTGACTGTCAACCTCTACCTACAGAGGAAAGGAGGAGGGATGACTTCTTTCACAATCCATTGGTGTTTTTCACCAATTGCTTTTGAGAGTTCCAAGATCCACGGCCAGCAGCAGGCCTCTCAGCCTCATTGGGCGCCCAGGGGCACTCTGGCAGGTCCCTGGGAAATGGTGCTCCAGCCTCTTGATTTATTGAGATTGCAGCTTGGCTGATGGCTGGCCAGCATGAAGTGCGTGCTGATGAGGAGGTGCCGTGGGCCACGTGGGCCTTGGAGGCTGCTCTGCCTGGGAAGTGGCTTTTTTTTTCTGTCTCGTGACGGATGGTGCTGGGACCTAGCCAGACAGTGTCAATCAATTCACAATTCCTGGGGACCTGCTCTGAGTCAGGCACTGTGCTAGGTGCTGGGGATACCACAGGTCGTATGACAGCCAAGCCTTGCCAGGCCAGCAAATCGAAGGCTAGTTTTAAGCCCCAACTGCCCCCGTTGCTAGGTCCCTTCATACAGTGCATATAAGGGCAGCCCTGGTCCCTGTTCTCATGGAGCTCCATCAAAAGGTGGAAAAATACACAAGCCTACTGAATATGTCATTATATCAGTATGATAAGGAGGGCATGGGACTGTATAGATAAAGGAAACTGAGCCAGGTTGGGCAGCATCAGGAAAATCTCTCTAGACATAATGTTTGAGCAACAAGCAGAAAGATGAACAGGAGTAAATAATGTGGGTTGTGTGGGTGTATAAGGGGAGACACATGAGCAGAGGCTGGAATCCAAGCTGTGGGAAGAACTTGTGGGAAGCTGCAGTGTGATACTTAAGGTCCTAAGAGAAGTGTAGTGCAGTGGGGGCCCAGGGAATAGAGTGGAGCGGTGTGTAACCCCAATAAAACCAGGCTGCCTGTAGTCCAGTCTTCATAGGACATTGTGCCAGAGAGAAACAAACCAAAACCCAGAGCAGAGCTAGAAGGGGTGACATGTATCTTTCCCGGATAACTCTTAACAGTACCAGACTAGGGACTCAGCAGTCAAATCACCAAAAATTCTTCATCAGCCATTTCTTCCCCAGAGTCCTAAGAGCTGCTGTGGAGGAAACAAGGCTTTGACTGTAAGTGGAGGATGGAGGAGGACGGATGTCTGCATGATTCTCCTCTTTTTTGTTTTCATTATATCTGAGTATTTTAACAACAAATCAGACCTTTCTTGCTCTTTCAGGATCAATCTGCTAATAACCCTCACGGAGCCTACATGACAGATTCATTTCTCGCCACTTCCTCTTTTCCCCATTGTTTGCAAGTAGAGCAATGACAGATTATTTTTAAGTGTCCTTTTCTAACCTTTTTCATTAACTTGACATTGAAGGGAGAGTGCTCAGATCAATGTCCCTTTCCTAAGTTCTGGTTTTCCTCTCCTTCCTGCAGAAGATGAGGGAACTATATATCCAGGGCCTTGGCGACTGTATTATATAGATTGGACTTTTTCTTAAAAACAATAGAAAACCAGTACAGGGTTTTTATTTTTATTTTATTTTATTTTGAGAAGAAGTTTCGCTCTTGTTGCCCTGGCTGGAGTGCAGGGGTGTGATCTCGGCTCACTGCAACCTCCGCCTCCTGGGTTCAAGCAATTCTCCTGCCTCAGCCTCCCAAGTAGCAGGGATCACAGGCACACACCACCATGCCCGGCCGATTTTTGTATTTTTAGTAGAGACAGGGTTTCACCATGTTGGTCAGACTGGTCTCAAACTCCTGACCTCAAGTGATCCCCCCTCCTCAGCCTCCCAAAGTGCTGGAATTACAGGTGTGAGCCACTGCGCCTGACCCAGGGTTTTAAAATGTTAAATAAAAATCTGTTTCTTTTTTTATACATTTTTATTATACATTGAGAAATTATAGGTGCATTTATTTATAGGGTACAAGGTGGTATTATGGGTTTTTATGGCTTTTGTTTTGTTTTGTTTAGAGACAGTGTCTCGGTCTGCCCCCAAAGCTGGAGTGTAGTGGCACAATCACAGCTCACTGCAGCCTCAAACTCTTGGGCTCAAGCGATCCTACTGCCTCAGCCTCCCAAGGAACTGGCACTACAGGCATGCAACACCATGCCTGCCTAATTTTTTTTTTTGTAGAGATAGGGTCTCACTGTGTTGCCCAGGCTGACCTTGAACTCCTGGCCTCAAGCAATCCTCCCATCTTGGCTTCCAAAAATGCTGGGATTACAGATGTGAGCCACTGTGCTTGGCCTGATTTTTTTCATACGGTGTGGAATTATTTTAAACAGAGAAGAAATGTGATCACATTTGTGATCCTAAATGAGAATATTTCACCTTTCTGAACTCAGCATGAACTTTCCCCCAAGTCCAGCAGAAACTGTCTTTCCTAACACAGCCGACATCACTTCTCCTAAGTGGACACTGTCACGTGCCTTGGCCCCTTGCTCTCTACCAGGTTTTTCAAGCTCAGCACTATCAACAGTCTGGACCAGTTCATTCCATCATGTGGGAACCGTCCTGTGCACTGCAGGAGGCTTAGCAGCATCCCTGGCCTGCACGCATTCAATGCCAGTAGTGTCCCTCTCATTGTGACAACCAAAAATGTCTTTTTTTTTTTTTTTTTCTGAGACAAAGTCTCACTCTGTCACCAGGCTGGAGTGCAGTGGCATGATCTCAGCTCACTGCAACCTCCACCTCCCGGGTTCAAGCAACTCTCCTGCATCAGCCTCCCGAATAGCTGAGACTACAGGTGCACACCACCATGCCCACCTAACTTTTTTGGTATTTTTAGTAGAGACGGGGTTTCACTATGTTGGCCAGGATGGTGTCAATCTCTTGACCTTGTGATCCGCCTGCCTCGGCCTCCCAAAGTGCTGGGATTACAGGTGTAAGCCACCGCTCCCAGCCTCAGAAATGTCTTTGTATTGCCAAATTGCCCCTGTTGAGAAGCACTGCTGCATGGTTTAATATTCTTATTGTTTCTTACCATATCACTTACAATACCATATTGTTCTTACCACGATCATGTAAATGACATCTGTCCAGTATACACAGAAGGCTTGATGTCTGTGGATATTGACATCTGGGCCCTCTATTTACGCCCTTGAGAATTTGTGTCTTTAATCAATAAAATTCAAGGTTCTTGCTCACCATTCAATCACATTCTGAGCATCTTGTCAAGCCCTGTCCTCTCTGCCTGGCTGGCCTCCCCTTAGTTTGAATGGACTGCCTTTTCCCATAGCCTTGTGGGCACCATTCAGAATGCTGTGGTTATATAAAGCCTTGGCCAAAGAGGGCACTGGATAGCCATGACAAAACAAACACCTATTCCTGTGCTTGGAACGGGTGAGGTCTTTTATGACTTGCTGGAGATGTCTCCTAAATTGTTTGAAATCTTTTTTCAAAATGGACTCCTATATTGTTTGAATTTTTTTTCAAAATTGACCTTGAACAGAAATAAACTTTGGATGACAAGCGAGATAATTCATGTTTCTAAAGCAGAAAGCCATCCCGAGAGCTTTCTGAAAGGAGGTCTATTGTGTTCACCGGGGGAAAAGGAAGTTCAGGCGTACCCCTGTCTGACTACGTGATTCATCTCACAACTCTAACAACAAAAAAAAAAGGCACCAGGCTCGGGATGCTGTATTTCCAAGCTCTCTGTGTTCGCTGATTTCTCTTCAGAAGACGAGCAGGTGGCCTGGCTGCCACAAAGTACCTATGAGGGAACTTGTTGGAATTCAGTTCATTGGAACAGAAATGACAGAATGTCAATTTACCTCCTAACTGCATGTCATCGTCAGGAATCAAATAAGCAATTACATGAAGCTAAATTGAATTCATTTCAGATTCAGATGGACAGCCTGCCTCTAGCTTGCTCCACTGAGGGCAAACAGCCTTTCTGAATGCATATATAACAGCAACCCGTGGGTGGTGGGTCTCTGAGCTACACTACCTCCGTCCTCCTTAGGGCCAGCCTGGCTGAAATTGTCACTGACAGCTTCCCACCTGGAATTTCCATGTCCACCCTCCACATCCCTTGCCTACCCCAAGCCTAGAGATGTGAAACATGGCAGGAAGTTGCCTCTAATGGTGGAATTTTAGGCATCAGTGTGTGGGGATATGTCCATATAAGATCAATCCCTTTCATCAGTGACTTCTCCCAGGGGCTCCATAGAGCGTCTTTTCAATTGGTCCAGCCAGGTAATATGGCGATCTTTGAAGTAAAACGAAAGAGGAAGAGGATGAAAGAAAGGCTCATTTCAAAAAAGAAGTTACTAGATGACACAATGGATTAGCTTATTTAATTCTAAAAGTAACTCTCTGAAATAGGTGTTATTATGTCTCTCCATATTTTCAAAATCTTAGAGATGGTGCTTACCTTATATTCATGTTCTCACTTATGTTTCCTGGCCTTCCTGGATATTAGTTTGGGGCCATGAGACTCATTCTGGTGAATGGACTGTAAGCAGAAATGATAGGTGTCACTTTCTGGCCAAGGTAGTTAAGAGGTCTCCTCCTTCTTTCTCTTCTCCTATTGCTACAAACATGCAGGCCACAAGGTCCTCATGGTGCAGTACCAAGATGGAAGATAGTAATGTTAATTGCACTCATATGTTAAAGAGCTTTTAGGGGGCTGATACTTGCCTCTTCTCCAATATCCTGCCAAGTTCTCTTCCACCCTCTTCTTGCCCACTGTCAGTGATAAGAAACTTGCCACCTCCTCGGCATCTTATTTTTTTAACTTTTAATTTTATTTATTTATTTATTTTTGTTTAAATTTATGTTTTTGAGACAGGGTCTTGCTCTGTTTCCCAGGCTGAGTGCAGTGGCACGATCTTGGCTCACTACAACGTCCACCTCTCGGGTTCAAGCAATTCTCATGCCTCAGCCTCCCCAGTAGCTAAGATTACAGGCGTGTGCCACCAAACCTGGCTAATTTTTGTATTTTTTAGTAGAGACGGGGGTTCATCATGTTGGCGTGCTGGTTTTGAACTCCTGACCTCAAGTGATCTGCCTGCCTCTGCCTCGCAAAGTGCTGGGATTACAGGCATGAGCCACCATGCCCGGCCCTCCTCAGCATCTTATATGTGGTTGATCTCGGTGTCTGGCAGTTCTCATCCTGTCCTTTGGAGCCACACAGATCAACTAGTGTCAAGCAGTATCCTTGCTCTTAAACCAAACACCTTTCTCAGTGTTTGCACATAGGTTACCTGTCCTCCGTAACTTTTCCTTTTCCCAAGCTTGGTTTTTTAAGTCGTTCCTTTCATTTGCTTGGTGTTGAGTTCCCTTGCCTCTTATATTACAAACAGGAAAACGGATGCCCACAGAAGGCAAATGGCACGCAAAGCACTAACTGTTCCTTCATGGCAGAACCTGGCACTGAACTGTCTAAGTTTCACAAGGGAGAAGATTGGTATCTGGTTTGCTCACTGTTGTATCCCGGAGCAGTGCCTGGCACATAGTATATGCTTAATTAATATTTGTTGAGCAAATGAATGAACCCAAGAGTCCGAACTCCCATTATTTTACAATGTAAAGAAATAGTCAATCATAAATTTTATGCTGAACCCATATCTTGGAACTAACTGGTGGGCATAAAACACTATAATAACACAGCTATAATTCAAATAAGGCATTTATCAAATAGTCTTGGGTTTATAAGACACCTAAACTTGGTGCCTGTAGCCCCAGCTAATCAGGAGGCTGAGGCAGGAGAATGGCATGAACCCAGGAGGCAGAGCTTGCAGTGAGCTGAGATCGCGCCACTGCACTCTACCCTGGGCGACAGAGCGAGACTCCCTCTCAAAAACAAAAAACAAAACAAAACAAAAAAATAGCTAACCTTGATCCAAAAAAATCACATATATGTAGAAATTACTAAAGATGGAGATGAAGACACATTTGACCACTCCACTGCTCGTTCCCACGCCTTCAAACTTTGTTGACCTCTACTTAAGCATTTTTCATGGCAACTGTTTAAGACACCCTGCATCCTCATTCTGTCCACAAATATTGTGGTAATTTCTAAAGCCTTATTAAGATGCCGATCCTTGGGGCATATTTCAATAGTTAGAGTAATAGCTTTATGGAATAGGGCTCAGAGCCATAAAAAATGGACCGGGCTTTACCATTAAAATTGTTATTTGCATTCATTTCTGAGATGTAGCTTTATAGTGAAAGTAAACTTATTTCCTGAAAAGATAGATATGATACTGAGATGAAAATGAATACTGGTTAATAAAACTACAGATAAGTATACCGTTGCATGAAATGCCATTGCGTTTAGGCAATAATTCACGTACATCTGCCTTGCCAGCAATCTCCTATTCCCCACCTGTTGAAGCAACATCTTCCTGAGAAACCTTTAGTTGCAGGGACTGGGTGCAGAGCCCAGCTCTGGCATTAGCTGTTGTGATCCACCTTTTCACAATGTGTATAAATTGAGAATAAGGCTAAATTCATTTATTAATTTACTTTTAACAAAGGAGTTTTAGAACTCCTAAGATATGCCATGCTCTGAACATATAATTGCTTTTACAATAAAGGAGCAGGCAGGCAGTCACTAGCTAGCTAGTTATCTGAGTGGCTAGGTGGTTGGGTGGATGGATAGGTATGTAGATAGGTGAGTGTACGGATGGATGAGTGGATGGATGGATAGATATGTAGATAGGTCGGGGAATGGTTGGATGGACAAACACACAGATGGATGGACGAACACACAGATGGATGAATGGCCAGATAGAAAAGATGACGAAGAGTCTTTGCATTTTCAGGATCACCTGGCTTCATTCAGTAATCCTGACTCTCTATCCATATGTCTTACGTTAATCTGGCCCTATCCTTGACCAGTGGACCCATTGTGGCCAATCAGACCGTTGAGATGGATTCATGGTTAGGCAGAGCCTATCAGCTCTAATTCTAAATCTGGAGCAAGCATGGCCTAGAGGGAAGCAACTCTTTCCTACTGGACTTAAATTTGGGAGGGTGTAAGCCTGGCTCTGCTGGCTGGGTGGTGGGTGCACACACACAGAGCACACCTGGCTTGGGAGTGAAGCCACCAGAGAGGAAAGCAGAATGGAGTAAATGGAAAAGTAGGGTACCGATGCCATGGCTTAAACATCTCAATTCTGCCATGCCTAATGCTAACACCTTGGCTTTTGAATTCTTGTGAGACTTTGTACCTTCAATTTTATTTTTCTTTCAGACTTTGCAACCACAAAGGCTCTAAATAAAACAGATACCTAAGCCAGAAAAGGATTATTGTGTACTGTGCTGTAGAGGATCTAGAATGAAACCAAGCACAGCTTCCCACTCACTACCTCCACCATGAACACCAGCAGCCTGGGAGCCACGCGTGTTCTGCCTAAACTTTGGGACACAGACCACCACCTAATTTTAGATTGAACAATCTGAAAACTACCTCCATGGAACTACTTCCCAAAGACACCCCAATATTTGCATTTTAGTGGCCCACAAGCAATGCTAAGTTTTTAATCAGTGGCCTTCTATTCCATCAAATAGGCGAGCTGGGTTTTGAGAATGTCCTCCCTCCCAGCCAAGGAACTCAATAAAACTTGTTTTCACTATGAATGAACCAAAAGAGTGTGGCGAGTAAAACATGTTTATTTTCCCCAAAGCAGTGCTTGCGTATAAAAGGTTGCTCAACATTGTTCTTGATAAATGATATCCTCTGAGGGTTCTTCTAGCTTTGAACTTTGTGATTGCATACAAAGATCAGTGAGAAACTTCTCTTTGCAGCACCATGTAATCTCACCCTAGCTCAGCACTATGCTTGGCACAAAGGAGGTTCCCCGTGTGTATCTGGTGAATAATTAATGAATAACTTTAGACCTAACCATAACCTTCATCCCCTAACTGCTCAGAAGGGACCCCAGTAGAGAGTAACTTTAAGAGGCAATTAGATTCTAAAGATATCACATAAAGAAACAATCACATAGTCAGAATTTTCCTTAAAAGTCCTCTTAAGTCACCCATGCTTTGAAGAAGCAGATAATCTCTCAATGTGTCCAACACAGTCCATTTTCCCTCTGTCTTGAACAGACCACTCTGTTTTGGGATGAGCATCTGATGAAGAGGTTGACTTGTGTTTAAGGGATCATACTGAATAAAAACAGCTGTCTGGCACCTAGCAAGAATAGATGCTCATAGTATGAGGGACAAAAGAGCAAAGGAAGAGATCTCTAGAATCAAATTTTCTCAGGCTATGAGTGGGAGGGTGGTTGAAATAAACTTTATGATTGGAAAGTTTCATCCTCACCTTCCCCTACCTCCTTCTCCATCTTCATCCTCTCCCTCTCTCCCCACTCTCTCTTTCTCTTTTTCTTGCATCTGCTCGCCTCATATTGTATAATTTAAATTACTAACACGTGCTTCTGATGCCACTATATTGTATCCTTAAACCTTCACAGGCCAATGAATGTCCCAGGTAAAAGTCACAAAAAAAGAGATCTCTCTCCGTTCTCTGATGCCCATCCCCAGCACAGAACCTTCTATGGCTGATAGAATTCTTTGCACTCATTCTCTCTCCATATTCAGATGATCTTGAGGAAGCAGAAAGATCAGAGGAAAATGCTTCCAACAAGCTTCACGTTAGATTCTAAAACCCTATGATTCATTCCTTTTCCATCCAAATAATATCCCTGTCTTTACAGTAACGGTGATGAATGGAAACGGCATCCTCAGAGGTTTATATACATCTTGCGGACTTTTTCGTTGCCTCCTTTCCCTTCTTTCCATCTTCTTTTCATTTTTGCAGTGCAACAAAGTTTCACAATGAAGGATTCTATAGAAAATCCATGTCTAGGGATTTATCTGAGCCTTTGTCATAAATTATGGCAACATAGAACCTGGCTGTTGCTATACAATTCCACATATTTCAACAAGGTGATTACGATAAATTCCACGACTCACTTCAGCTGGAGTAGGACTTGTGAGTGTGCAGCTGCTGTCCCAGATATGAGGGACACAAATGTGGATACAAAGGCTTCCTTTGATGAGATGGCAAAGGTGAGTTTTGGAAAGGAAGGCAGTCTTTTTCCCCCCAAAGAATACTATGTTGAAATAGAATTGTCTTTTTAAAGCCCAGATCAGCATCTATGGAGCACGAAGATGACAGCATCCAAGACTAAAGAGTTTCCCTGGATGAGAAATGACCTCATCCCTTGATTCATCTTTGCAGTTAATATAATGACCTTTAAAATCGAGTTGCTGAGAATTGAACAAAGTTAAAAAAAAATCAAACAAGAAAGCCCAGAAAGATGATAAGGGATTGTTTAAATGCCTGCTAAGCAGGCACTGTGCCACCTGTGACCTACCACAGAAACCAGAGGAGTAGGCCAGCCACTCTGCTCACCACGTCTGGATAAAAATCTAATGTGAGAATTAAGGATCACTTTGATGATCAGTTCACATTCTGAGCCCAATCTCTGTGGCCCGTCCAACCTTAGAATCAGTCTCTGCCAAGGTCACTGGGGATGCTCAGTGGTCCAGCTGACCATCTCAGGAAGGCCGGGGTTGGTGGTGGGGAGTGTCCAAAAGTCTCACATTCATCTGTAAATCTGCCCCAGAGCTGGAGGCCCTGACTTTGGGCAAGGTAACTTAATGCCTCCTTTCTTTTAGTATAAAAACCCCAACATTTTTCTCCAAGAAAATGCCCGTTCTTCATTGCACATGGTCTTAATGAGAATGTCAGTCAAAACATTCTGCCCTTCCTTTGCCTTGGATGGTGATTCATACTAAGTCAATTAGATACCATCGCGCAGAAATGTAAACTTTGGATGGAGTGATTTAAGGGCAGCACATAGTTGGAGCTGATTTCTCCTGACAGTGGGATTCGCAGCAAGGGACCCCGTCCTCCCTGTCTGGTTTCAAAGTGCTTTAATTCCTTATTGCTCAGCCATAAAAAGAAATGAATTAATGGCATTTGCAGCAACCTGGATGAGATTGGAGACTATTATTCTAAATGAAGTAACTCAGGAATGGAAAACCAAACATCGTATGTTCTCCCTCATAAGTAGGACCTAAGCTATGAGGATGCAAATGTGTAAAAATGACACAGTGGACTTCGGGGACTTGGGGAAAGGGTGGGAAGAGGGTGAGGGATAAAAGACTACAAATTGGGTGCAGCGTATACTGCTCGGTGATGGGTGCACAAAAAATCTCACAAACCACCACTAAACTTACTCATGTAACAAAATACCACCGGTTTCCCAATAACCTATGTAAATAAAAAATAATTATAATTTCATAAAGTCAAAAAAAAAAAACCCAAAGTGCTTTACTTCCTGTCCTTGCTGGGGCTGGGTTCTGTACTTCTCCTTGGATTCGGGGTGCTTCCCCATGCATACCCTAGTAAGTTCATTTTTTTTTTTTTACTTAAGTGAGCCTGAGTTGGCCTCTGATGTTGGCAAGCATCGAACCAACTGACACAAGTAGTTTAGTGCTTTGCTACTCCAGGTGTGATCACAGACTAATTGTGTCACATGAGAGATTATGACAAATGCAATATTTTGGGTTTCACCCTAGATCTACTAGATCAGAATCTGCTTTTTTTTTTTTTTTTTTTTTTTGGTGACAAAGTCTTGCTCTGTCACTCAGGCTGGAGTCCATCTCAGCTCACTGCAACTTCCGGCTCCCGGGTTCAAGCAATTCTCATGCCTCAGCCTCCCAAGTAGCTGGGACTATCGGCATGCACCACCATGCCCAGCTACTTTTTGTATTTTTAGTAGAGATGAGGTTTCACCACGTTGGCCAGGCTGATCTCAACCTCCTGACCTCAAGTGATCTGCCCACCTCAGCCTCCCACAGTGCTGGGATTACAGGCATGAGCCACAACGCCTGGCTCAGAATCAGCATTTTCACACGGTTCCCAGGTGATTCCTGTGCATGTCCAAGTATGGGAAGCACTGGTTTAATAGAGAACCATGTGGACTCTGGATTAGAAAAAGCTGCACCTTTGTCCTCAGTCTATTTCTTCCCTGGGTCGTCCTCACTTCTTCACCTCCTAAACAATGATACTTTCTCTGCTTCATTAGTTTATTTATTCCTTCACTCACTTACCAAATATTTATTGACCCAAAGACGCTATGCTAACAACTGGAGGTAGAGAGTTAAATGAATTTAAGTTTTTCCCTCGAAACAGTGACAGCCTAACAGAAGAGAAAAAGATGGAAACATCTGCAAACACTGCATACTCCAGTTTTCTCATTTTTTTTTTTTTTTTTTTTTGAGACAGTCTTGCTCTGTCGCGCAGACTGGAGAGCAATGGTGCGATCTCGGCTCACTGCAACCTCCGCCTCCCGGGTTCAAGCGATTCTCCTGCCTCAGCCTCCTGAGAAGCTGGGATTACAGGCGCCCACCACCATGGCTGGCTAATTTTCATATTTTTGGTAGAGACGGGGTTTTGCCATGTTGGCCAGGCTTGTCTCAAACTCTTGGCCTCAAGCAAACCACCTGCCTCAGCCTTCCGAAGTGCTGGGATTACGGATGTGAGCCACCGGCCTGGCCTCTCAATTTTAATATGGGGATAGTAATGGTACCTACTTCATCACGTTTTCTAAGGGTTGCCTTTTTACAAATCCATGTTAAAATGAAGCACAGTGGCTACACATAATAACTAATCAGTAAATGTTAGATATTATTAGTAAGTATTTCAAGCACCAAGACTGAGATATGTAATTCTATTGGCATACATTTCTTAAGTGCTTACAGTTGACCAGGTGTGGGTCTAAAATCGTGATATGTATCATTTGATTTAACTCTCAGATCAACCATAGGAGGTAAGTATTATCAATATCCCCATTTGAGAGAAAAGGAGGCGCATGAGGTACCATCTGTAGCACAGGTTAGAGGTGAGAGTGATCAATGCTCTTTGTGTTTTGGGGGTGGGGGCATATACAGAAGGAGGAGCCCTTGATCCAGATTATGAATGATGAAGAGTACATCAGGTAAACAGAGGCACCACAGAGAGGGAACAGCAGGTGCAAAGGATGAAGGCACGAGGAGTGAATAAATAGGATGAGAGATGTGGCTAGATAAGAAATGTCACACCAGCTGGGTGCAGTGGCGCACACCTATAATCCCAACACTTCGGAAGGCCAAAATGAGAGGATAACTTGAGCCCAGGAATTTGAGACCAGCCTGTGCAACATAGCAAGACCCTGTCTGTACAAAAACATTTATTTTAATTAGCCAAGCATGGTGGTTGTGTGCCTGTAGTCCCAGCTACTGGGGAGTCTGAGGCAGGAGCATCACTTGAGCCCAGGCATCCTAGGCTGCAGTGAGCTATGATTGAGCCACTGTGCTCCAGCCTGGGCAACTGAACAAGACCCTGTCTCAAAAAAAAAAAAAAAAAAGCTACCCAGATGCATTGTGTCTTGACTCAGAAATACCAGCTCATGAGGCCTCATGAGCATTCCTTGCACACATACATAGTCTGAGAACTTGAGCCGGGCCTTCAGCAACACCACTCATTTCCAACGGGCAAGTCATTTAAGAGGTTGCTGCCTCCTACCTGGAAAAAGACATGAAATCTGGGAAAATAGAGACAATAACTAATGCTTTTGCCTATCCCCTCTAGGGGCACACAGACATAAATGGTCTCATCTGGGCAGAGAACTATGAACATTTTTTGATCGACAGCTCTGAACAGATGCATGAACCACGCGGTCTAAGTCAAGGTGCCGGGGTGAGGTGCTCTGCTCTGCTCTGCCTTTAACCTGTGAATGGCTCAGACTCTTGGACTGTTCCTGGCTTAGCTCGGTTTCCATGGCCCTGCACAGAGCTTGGCATGACAGCAGGTACTCCAAACATGCCTGAACAAGTTGCGTTATCTCCATCCATTAGATGACGCCATTTGTTCAATTCAACTTTGACTAGAACCTGCGGGTCTTTTCGATTCCAACAGATAACATGGTATCTGCAGAAGGCTGGATCTTCTTTGTCATGTTTCAACACTACTGTCACCTTCTCCAAACGTCCCTCCTAACCATTTGATCGAAAGAATCTTCACATACCCCATTCACCAGCTACTATCCTCTCTGCTTTATTTTCTTCACAGGTTTTGGTATCTGTGAAACGGTCCCCCCAGGGTTGACAAGCATTGCATGCCAGGTTCTGTACATAAATGTAGTATAATTAAGCATTAATCAGGCTGCACTTTGACTCAATTTGTTTTTGTTAAAAGTCACCTAGCACTGGATACTAACCATTTGCATTCCCATTGTTCCTACAGAGGGATTTCTGACATCAGCGTCATGAGATTGTTTAAGCATTGATTTGCATCCCCTTCATTCATATAGATAAGATCTCTGACATTAGAATCATAAGGCTTTGGTTAAACATGTTTTTCAGACCCTGAATTCCAGCAACTTGTTAGAAGACCCCCCACAGAAGAAAGGAATCAGAAAGGGAATATGGCTTCTTTTCTGTTTTGCTTTTTTGAAACAGGGTCTCCCCCTGTTGCCCAGGCTGGGGTGCAGTGGTGCCATCACAGCTCACTGCAGCCTGGACCTCCTGGGCTCAAAGGATCCACCCACCTCCCCCCCTCACAGTGCTGGGATTACAGCCATGAGCCACCGTGCTCAGCCAGAATACAGCTTCTTCATCTCCTTATACCATGACTTCATCCTGCACTTTTCCACCAATCAACGATCTCCACACATCAGCTCACTCCAAAACCCTTAAAACCCTAAGCCCAAACTTCTCAGGGAAATGGATTTAAGGTTTCCTCCCATCTCCTCATTCAGGGACCCTATGATTAAACCTCTTTCTCTGCTGCAACCCAGTGTCTCAGGATATTTACTCGTTGCATGCATCAGCCAATGAACCTACTACAGTTACATCTATACTTCCTCACCAACGTATTTATTTACTTTTATATTGTCAGTCTGCTCCCATAGAACGTAAGCTCTGAGAATCTTTGTCTCCTTCATCATAATGTTCACAATACCTTGAACAGTGTCTGGGACACTGCAATTGGGCAAAAAAAAAAAAAAAAAAATGGATAAAGAAGTGGCTGAGGCCAGGCGTGGTAGCTCACACTTGTAATCCTAGCATTTTGGGAGGCCGAGGCAGGTGGATCATGAGGTCAAGAGATCGAGACTATCCTGGCCAACATGGTGAAACCCTGTCTCTACTAAAAATACAAAAATTAGTTGGGCGTGGTGGCAGGCACCTGTAGTCCCAGCTACTTGGGAGGCTGAGGCAGGAGAATCACTTGAACTGGGGAGGCTCAGGTTGCAGTGAGCCGAGATTGCACCGCTGCACTCCAGCCTGGCAACAGAGTGAGAATCCATCTCAAAAAAAAAAAAAAAGAAAGAAAGAAATAGCTATCCTTTCCAACCATAATTTTTACACATGTACCTCATTTCATGGAGATAAAATAAATGAAAATCTGGTTTTATATTCTTCAATAATTTAAAAGATTCTTCCACTTGAAATTCCACAAAAGAATTCTACAGCCAGCTCAATGAGGGCATGAAGAGACAATGTCACCCACTGTCTTTCAGGAGCGTGACAGGTAGAAAGGAAGTGTGCAGTGACTTTTTGAACTACCTAGACATCTGTCCCAGATTGCATCCTCTGGAAGACGTTGAATTAGAATCTGGGTACAAGTGTTTATTCGGGAATAATACCTGGGAAAAAAGGATAAAGCAGTTTGGGAATAAGTAAGTCATGTAAGGGGTTGTTGCCTCCTTCCTAGAGAAAGACAGCAAATCTGGGGAAAGAGAGACTGTAACTATATTTTAGAACAGGACAAACGTCGCGCAACCTGGCAGGGAGCTCTGCAGCAAGTACTGGATTGTATAAGAATGACCCAAGTGGGGCCGAAGTGCCCAGGCCTTAGTTTATACCCCTGTTTCACTAAGTCACAGGCTGAGGTTGCCCCAAGAAAGGCGTGACCTGGGGCAGCAAATCTTTGCAGCTCAGAAAGACTGTGAAGGAACTGACAGCCGACAGCCACCTGCAAACCACACTTTCTAGAGCTGGGCAGCAAGTCTTTTCCTTGAAGGGTCATCAAGACAGGGCACTCCTGGGCACTTCAACTCTGTGAATTTCAAGCTCAAACCAAGGATCTCAGAAGGCTGGCTACCGGGTGTCCACTGAGTTCCTGCTGTCTTCTAAGATGTACCACAAATAGTCCAATTCCTAAATTAGAAGTCACGTCCTGTAAGTGCTTGCTGACTTGGCAGTAGCAACACTGACATAATTTCACAAATAATGATGTTATCCGAGGCAAAAGTTGCATTAGATCAATTACCACTCTATTTCAGTGCCATCTGAGTAGCTCTCAGTGTTTATTTCTGTTCACCTATTTTTAAACCAAAGCTCTCAGGCTTCTGAACCACAACCATGAGCATACCTTCCTTTTCCAGTCCTTGACAGCAACTGTCTCTCATTCTGAACTAAAAAGAATGATGTGGATATCCTCCCCTCCCCATTTCTCTTCTCAATTTCCTTACTTTCTATACTTTAATTGGAGGAGGAGGAGTGGTTGTTCTGCTATGAGGAGAGTCAAAAGCTTAAGGCTCAAAATAAATAAATAAAGGGAGGGGATATTATTATTTCAGGAGAACGGAAGATTAGCTTAAACTGTAACAGGAGAAGGGTTGGGTTTGACTGAGGAATATTTTCCTGTTGGAGAAAGATGTCAGATGCAGGTGGAGCTGGACTATTAGGAAAAATCATTAAACTTGAGATGCATGCCCATGTGGCCGGTGTTACAGGTTGAACTGTGTTCAAATTTATATATTAAAGTTCTAACCCCTGACACCCCAGAATGTGTCCTTATTTGCAGACAGGTCTTTACAGAGGTAATCAAGTTAAAGCAAGGTCATCAGGGTGGATCCTAAACCAGTAAGACTGGTGTCCTTATAAAAAGGGGAAATTTGAACAGAGACAGACTTGCACAGAGAGAAGACAGTGTGAAGAGACAAGGAGAATATGGCCATTGTTATGAGCTGAATGTACCTCCTCCCACAAATTCAGATGTGGACACAGTTGCAGGCCTGCATCCCCAGTGTGATGGTATTAGAAGGTGAGGTCTTTGCGATAATGAGGTTTACATGAGGTCATGAAAGTGAATCCCTCATGAAGGGATTCGTGCTGTTATAAGAGGAGGAAAAGGGAGAGAGATATTTCTCTCCCTCCACGAGCACCCATGAAGGAAAGGTCATGTCCAAAGACACAGAAAGAAGATGGCTGTCTTCAAGCCAGGAAGCAAGCCCCCACCAGACAGTGAACCTGCCCATGCCTCGATCTTGGACTTCCCAGCCTCCAGAACCACAAGAAATAATTTCTTTGTTTATAAGCCATCCAGGCTACAGTATTTAGTTACAGCAGCCCAAACAGACTAAAACAGCAATCTACATGATGAGGAGAGAAGCCTGGAAATAGATTCTTCCCTTATAGCCCTCAGAGGAGACCAATCCTGCTGATGCCTTGATTTGGACATCTGGTCTCCAGAACTGTGAGATAATGAATTTCTGTTGCATAAGCCACCCAGCTTGTGGGACTTTGTTACAGCAGTTGTAGCAAACTAACCCAGCTGGATTAGATCAGGAGAAGACTCAGTGATCCTTATCAACTGTCCTCCCTCCAGGGTGGAAGATTAGCTGACTCTCCTAAAGCAGAGAAATCTGGAGGCCATAGCCCCACTGAGGAGATTCAAGAGGAGGTGAGGAAAACATTCCCTCTCACTTCTGCCTTCTTTTTTTTCCTTTTCTTTCTTTTTTTTTTTTTTTTTGAGACAGAGTCTCACTCTGTTGCCCAGGTTGGAGTGCAGTGGTACAATCTCAGCTCACTGCAACCTCTACCTCCCAGTGTGTCCAGAATTGGTGGGTTCTTGGTCTCACTGACTTCAAGAATGAAGCCGCAGACCCTCGCGGTGAGTGTTACAGTTCTTAAAGGCGGCGTGTCCGGAGTTTGTTCCTTCTGATGTTTGGATGTGTTTGGAGTTTCTTCCTTCTGGTGGGTTCGTGGTCTCGCTGGCTCAGGAGTGAAGCTGCGGACCTTCACGGTGAGTGTTATAGCTCTTAAGGCAGCACGTCTGCAGTTGTTTGTTCCTCCCAGTGGGTTCATAGTCTTGCTGGCTTCAGGAATGAAGCTGCAGACCTTGGCAGTGAGTGTTACAGCTCATAAAGGCAGTGTGGACCCAAAGAATGAGCAGTAGCAAGACTTATTGCAAAGAGAGAAAGAACAAAGCTTCCAATACACGGAATGGGACCCCAGCGGGTTGCCACTGCTGGCTCAGGCAGCCTGCTTTTATTCCCTTATCTGGCCCCACCCACATCCTGCTGATTGGTCCATTTTACAGAGAGCTGATTGGTCTGTTTTACACAGAGCTGATTGGTCCGTTTTGACAGGGTGCTGATTGGTGCATTTACAATCCCTGAGCTAGACACTCAAGTTCTCCACGTCCCTACTAGATTAGCTAGATACAGAGTGTGGACACAAAAGTTCTCCAAGTCCCCACCATAGTAGCTAGATACAGAGTGTCGACTGGTGCATTTACAAACCCTGAGCTAGACCCAG
Organism: Hylobates moloch; assembly: GCF_009828535.3. NCBI lineage: Eukaryota > Metazoa > Chordata > Mammalia > Primates > Hylobatidae > Hylobates > Hylobates moloch. The sequence goes on along the minus strand of NW_026652298.1, from coordinate 25,833,079 downwards.
GGTGCGGATTGGTGTGTTTACAAACCTTGAGCTAGATACAGAGTGCCGATTGGTGTATTTACAATCCCTTAGCTAGACATAAAGTTTCTCCAAGTCCCCACCAGACTCAAGAGCCCAGCTGGCTTCACCCAGTGGATGCCGCACCGGGGCCGCAGGTGGAGCTGCCTGCCATTGCTGCGCTGTGGGCCTGCACTCCTCAGCCCTTGGGTGGTTGATGGGACTGGGTGCCGTGGAGCAGGGGCGGTGCTTGTCTGGGAGGCTCGGGCCACCCAGGAGCCCAAGGCAGGGAAGGGAGGGTCAGACATGGCAGGCTGCAGGTCCCGAGCCCTGCCCTGTGGGGAGGCCACTAAGGCCCGGCAAGAAGTCGAGCACAGCAGCTGCTGGCCCAGGTGCTAAGCCCTTCACTGCCCAGGGCTTGCGGGCCGGCCGGCTGGCCGCTCAGAGTGCAGGGCCGCAGTGCCCATGCCCACCCAGAACTCGCGCTGGCCCGCAAGTGCTGCACACAGCCCCAGTTCCCGCCTGCGCCTCTCCCTCCACACCTCCCTGCAAGCTGAGGGAGCCGGCTCCGGCCTTGGCCAGCCCAGAAAGGGGCTCCCACAGTGCAGCGGCAGGCTGAAGGGCTCCTCAAGTGCCGCCAAAGTGGGAGCCCAGGCAGAGGGGGCACCGAGAGCGAGCGAGGGCTGCGAGGGCTGCCAGCATGCTGTCACCTCTCACCAGGTTCAAGTAATTCTCCTGCCTCAGTCTCCCCGGTAGCTGGGACTACATGTACACGCCACCACACCCACCTACTTTTTGTATTTTTAGTAGAGACAACCAGGGTTTCACCATATTGGCCAGGCTGGTCTCAAACTCCTGGGCTCAAGTGATCTGCCCACCTCGGCCTCCCAAATTGCTGGGATTCTAGGCATGAGCCACTGTGTCTGGTCCCCTTCTGCCTTCTAACATCATCTTCATCTTTTCCCTGTCTACCCTCTGATCTCTCCCAGAGTCTCTTAAGCAGTGGATGTGCTGGTGGTGACATGGGGCTCCCTACATTTCAGTGTCCTTGTGTATCAAATGGGAGTTATAAAATAATTGCTGTAAAGAAGTCGTGAGAGGAATCCATGGAATGACACATGGGAACGGCAGGCGCAGAGCAAGTGTTCCACTAACTGAAACCATAACCACCCTTAGTGTGGAAGGCAAGAACTTCACATTATACTTAATCATTATATGAATCACTATAATTAATGATTATAAATTATATGTAATGGGTGACTAATTATTATTATTGGCAAATGAAAGCTCTCTGCATCTCTCTGTCACTTGTGGGATGTGTGATGAATCACAGAAGCCTGGGTTCAAAGCCTGGCTTTGCAGATTTACTGGCGGTGAGACCTGGGTAAGATGCTTTAGGAGTCTGAGAGGTGGAGGTGTTAAACGGAGGGTCAAAAAGTTGCTGAAAACCTTTCCAAGAGGACAGTGAAACAGATCAGTCCTGATGAGAGAGGAATAAATGGGGAAAGAGTACAGGAGACACAAGCTGGGTGGTTTTAAAATATCTGGGTTACTTTGGTGAAGAAGCAAGAGCTTTATTTTGTTTGCTTTGTGCCCCCATAGTTGGTTAGTGTTGAAGATGGAGCCCTTAGTCCCTAGTACCAAGTACAGCATCCAAGATAGAGTACCAAGATCCTTACCTCTTACCTTGTTGGAGATAAAACCATCTTTAAACCTACAGGGATCAGGAAGTATGCCAACATTTGTTATCACAGTAGCTTGTTGTTGTTTGTTGCTTGTTTTTGAGACAGGGTCTCCTCTGTTGCCCAGGCTGGAGTGCAGTAGTGCAATCTCTGCTCACTTATCCCCCACCTCCTGGGTTCAACAGTTCTCCTGCCTCAGCCTCCCAAGTAACTGGGATTAAGGTGTCTGCTAATTTTTGTACTTTTAGTAGAGATGGGGTTTTGCTATGTTGGCCAGGCTGGTCTCGAGTGATCCACCTGCCTTGGCCTCCCAAAGTGCTAGGATTACAGGTATGAGCCACCACACCTGGTCTTGTTGTTGTTTTGAGCCCTACTCTGTGCCAGAAACTTTGTTAACCACCATGGATATGTTGTGTATGCTGTTAACAATTTCATACGTGGAAGTCAAATATTGAGATGAATCTCTAAAATTAAAATGTTTTATTTGAGAGGAAAGAATTGCGATTCAGAGCATATATGCAGACCAGGTGGTCTTCAGTCCATCCAAAGAACAAAGAGAAGTTAGAGGTGTTTTAGAAAAGGAGAAATTTTACATATTGTTCTTCGAGAAATTTCATTGGCAGTGGTAAGGCTGTGGGAGCTGTCAAGCTCTATTTGGTGAGTGATAGCAGTGGGCAAAACTTGTCTTAAGGTCACAGCAGGTTTTTCCAGTAGCCGTTAGATAAAACTGGCTTCAGGTTCCAGCAGGCAGTTCCAGCAGCCAGGCTCTCCGAGAATTACTTTCTGGAAGCCATGTAATGTGGTCTGACTGCTTTTCCCCCGCCTCCCCCAGCCTCTTGACTCTGTTTTAGTTGGCTATAACAAGAATGACCCAATTCTAAGACCAACTTTCACACAGAATGCAGACTGGAATGTTAACTTAGAGATAAGGAAACCTAGGCTTAGAGAGGTAGAGTAACTTGCTCAGGGTCTCACAGCTCGTAAGTAGCAGAGGCAGGACTCAAATCCAGACGGTTGTGTTACCAGTGGAGAGTGTCCAGGTTCTTGATGTCTTGATCAAAGAATTGGGTGAAATGCACAAACAAAGCAAGGAAAGAATGAAGCAACAAAAGCAGACTTTATCGAAGACTAAAGTACACAGGAACTCAAGAGCCCCGTTACAGAATTTTTGGAGGCTTAAATACCCCCCAAAATTTCCATTGGTTACTTGGTGTATGCCTTATGTAAATGAAGAGGATGGAGGAAACTTACAAAGTCATTTATTTGGCTTACGCCCTGTGTAAATGGAGAAGATATTTTCTGTCACAGCTGAAGTGTTTCCATTTGATTTAGTTCTAGGAAGTCCTTATGTTCCTGGCCTCCAAACCCTATTCTCCTGCCTCTGTTGGAATGCATGTGTGGGCTCAGGGAACCCCTGTATTAGTTGACTAGGGCTTCCATAACTTCCATAAGGACCACAGACTTAAACAACGGAAATTGACTTTTTTGCAGTTTTGGAGGCTGAAAGTCCAAGATGGTGGTGAGAGCGGGGTTGGTTTCACCCGAGGCCTCTCTCCCTGGCTTGCAGTTGGCCCCCTTCTCACCATGTCCTCACGTGCTTTTCCTCTGCATGCGTCCCTGCTGGCCCACGTCCACATTTCTTCTTAGAAGGACACCAGTCGGATTGAATGAAGACCCACCCTAATGGCCACATTTTAACCTAATTACCTCTTTGAACGTCATATCTCCAAATACAGTCATGATCTGAGATACTGAGAGCCCTCAATTAGGCAAGGACTTGAAGGTATGACTTTCTGGGAAACACATTTCAACCCATAATGAGCCCCATACCGGTATTTCCTCAGGTATGAGACACGTACCATCATTGAAGCATGATGGCTCTAGGTATAACCTGAACACTAACAGCAATGACTTATCTCCAGATAAAGTGATTCCCTTTTCAAACCTCTCTCAGTTACTCTGACTGCACCAAGAAGAACATCTTGGCTCGGTGCTAAGGACTTTCAACACTTCTCCAGAGCTGACAAGTCTCCCCTTTGAACAAAGACAGCTATCTAGCTAACTAACTAAATTTAATAGCCTTGGTTGTTTGTTGTTGTTGTTTTAGTCTTGTTTATTTTTATTGCATTTTTTCTTTTTTCTTTCTTTTTTTTTTTTTTTTGATATAGAGTCTCTCTCTGTTGCCCAGGCTGGAGTGCAATGGCACGATCTCTGCTCACTGCATACTTGGGCTCCCGGGTTCAAGCAATTCTCCTGCCTCAGCCTCCTGAGTGGCTGACTACAGGTGCCCACCACCATGCCCAGCTAATTTTCGTGTTTTTAGTAGAGACGGAGTTTTGCCATGTTGTCAGCCTGCTCTCGAACTCCCGACCTCAAGTGATCCACCCGCCTCGGCCTTCCAAAGTGCTGGGACTACAGGCATGAGCCACTGTGCCCAGCTGCAGTTATTTTTCTAGTGATCTAGTCAGGGTAAGGAAAAGCAGACTTTTCATTTCAGATACTGATGTAAAGTTTCCCTTTTATTTATTTATTTATTTATTTATTTATTTATTTATTGAGATGGAGTCTCACTCTGTTGCTAGGCTGGAGTACAGTGGCCTGATCCCAGCTCACTGCAACCTCTGCTTCCAGGGTTCAAGCGATTCTCCTGCCTCAGCCTCCCAAGTAGCTGGGATTACAGGCATGCGCCACCATGCCCAGGTAACTTTGTATTTTTAGTAGAGATGGGGTTTCACCATGTTGGCCAGGCTGGTCTTGAACTCCTGACCTCAAATGATCCACCCTCCTCGGCCTCCCAAAGTGCTGGGATTACAGGCGTGAGCCACTGTGCCTGGCTGCATTTATTTTTCCAGTGATCTGGTCAGGGTAAGGAAAAGCAACCTTTTCGTTTAAATAAATATGTTTTGTAAAAGACTGAGTTCATTAAAGCAGCAAAAGTAGTAAGCAAATCAGAGTGAGCGGTCCATGGATGTGACAGCCTGGGTCGATGGTCCTACGATGATGGGAGGTGGGGAGACACTGCAGCCACAGGCACTGCTGAAACAAAGAATCCATAGGTCAGAGCCTGAAGAGAAAATTTCTTGCAAGGACAAAAAAACCAAACACTGCATGTTCTCAGTCATAGGTGGGAATTGAACAATGAGAACACTTGGACACAGGAAGGGGGACATCACACACCGGGGCCTGTTGTGGGTGGGGGGGGGAGGAGGGATAGCATTAGGAGATATACCTAATGTAAATGACGAGTTAATGGGTGCAGCACACCAACATGGCACACGTATACGTATGTAACAAACCTGCACGTTGTGCACATGTACCCTAAAACTTAAAGTATAATAAAAAAATAAATAAAATTAAAAAAAAAAAGAAACTTCCTGAGGGATGTCCCAGCTGGGGATTGCATGGGGGATCTCAGGCTGATTTCGGTGTTTTGTTTTCTTTTCTTTTCTTTGTTTTTTTTTTTTTTTTTTTTGAGACAGGGTCTTGCTCTGCGGCTCAGTCTGGAGTGCAGTGGTGCAACCATAGCTCACTGTAGCCTCGAACTCCTGGCCACAGGTGATCTTCCTGCATTAGTTCCCCAAGTAGCTGGGACTACAAGTGGGAGCCACCACACCCGGCCGATTTTTTAACTTTTGTAGAGGCAGGGTCTTACTTTGTGTCGAGGCTGGTCTCAAACTCCTGGCCTCAAGCGATCCTACCACCTGTGCCTCCCAAAAAGTTGGGATTATGGGTATGAGCCAGCATGCCCAGCCTGGAGTTTTAAGTTGATGCTATCAAGTTGATTAACTATTTCCTGCTTGAGGGGTGGTGCCTACCTCGGGAATCTCTTCCTTTTCAACCCCTGTCACTTTTTCTCCCTCTCCACTCAAGACAGGTTAAGAGTTTGCCAGTTTCAACAGAGCCTTTCTTTTTCTTAAGCCATCCTGTCGATTAGCACTAGGATATTGACTTTGGTGGTTAATCATTGTTCACCTTTTCCTTCCCATAAGCTTTTTGGCAGATACGTAGTGAGACAGACTTTGTTTGATTCCAATGCCAGCTCCATCATTTAGTCACTGTCAGTACTTGAATGGGGTTTCACAACCTCCCTGGGCCTCAGTCTCCTCATCTGTAAAATGGGATTAATAATAAACACCCAGTGAGGATCAAATGGGAAATAATTTCTAAAGCTCCTGGCCCCTGTAAGCACTCAATAAATGGTAGCTATTATTAGCTTCCTCCAAGGCAGAGAAATGTAAATGTATACCTGCCAAGGATTCTGGGAGTATAGCCAAAATCACCCCACCTCAGACATAAAATTTCTTCCAAGCCTTAAATTTGAGGTTCTACTCTGTAATATATCCACATTTCTTTTAATGTAAAAATAATGCTTTAAATTACCATCAAGGACAATTAGTGCTCCAGGAAAATGGACTTTAAGTATTCTCTGCCATGGGCCCATCATTCTCTTGGTTATATATAATTTGAGCTCTGAAAAGCATGAAAAATTGCATCCCTTTAACTCAGTGGCTCTCAACAAAGGGTGATTTTGCCACAGGGGACATTTACAAAATATCTGAAGACCTTTTTGCTTGTCACAATTGTGGGAGGTGGTGCTACAGGCATCTAGTGGGTAGAGGCCAGAGATGTTGCTAAACACCCTTCAAGACATTGGACAGTCCCCAATGCAACAGAAGTATCCAGGCTGGGCGTGGTGGCTCATAATCCTAATCTCAGCGCTTTGGGAGGTCAAGGGGGGCAGATCACTTGAGGTCAGGATTTGGAGACCAGCCTGACCAACATGGCAAAACCTTGTCTCTACTAAAAATACAAAAATTAGCCAAGTGTGATGACTACCACAGGCAGTAGCGAGGAGCTCTGGGGACTGCTAATCCTAACCAATGCCCTCACAGCAAATTTCTACTTTTCCTTCCATGGCTGGCCCAGGATGTCAGAAGGATGGATGTCGTTGCCCATGTGGCCATTCTACACCAGAATCACAAGCAGCTGACCATGGGTTAAATGGAGTTGGCAGATGCATTTCATTTGGCCCAAACAAGCAATGTTTTTGAAAACAGAGCCAGCTGTGAAACATCTAAGGATTTTGCACACAAAAATAAACGCTAATGGCTTCCTTCTCTTGAGACTCTGAGAGACTGGGCAACAGTGAGCCTGCATTCCCACAGGACAGTAATAAGCTGGAGTGGGGCAGCCTGTGCTCTCCAGGTCACCAAAGTCCCCAGTGCTGCCTTTTCTCCTATAGCTGGCCCCTTCCATTAGCTTCGGTTACCTGCTGGAACCCTGGAGGCTTGAGTGGGCAAGTCCTGGCTACACATTTACTGGAAGCACCAGCAGAGATAGACATGGCATCTACAAACAGCATACTTTGCAGCTGGTAGATTCTAAGATAAGGCTCTTATAGATTCTGAAATCATGGGAAAGTGGGGCTGAAAGAATCCTTTGCAGGGCAAGAATCCAAGTTCTTCAACTCCTCGTGTGTGTGTGTTTGTGCATATGTGCGTGCATGTGCACATGTGTGTATGGGCGGGGAGATAGAGATAAGAGAGAAAGTTATTTTTTCCCTGACAGGCGAATTTTTCTTTTTTTCTTTCTTTTCTTTTTTTTTTTTCAAGGCAGGGTCTTGCTCTGTCCCCTAGGCTGGAGTGCAGTGACACAATCAAGGTTCACTGCAGCCTCAAAATCCTGGGCTCAAGCCATCCTCCTACCTCAGGCTCCTGAGTAGCTGGGATTATAGGCCCATGCCATCCCACCCAGCTAATTTTTGTATTTTCTGTAAAGATGGGGTTTCACCATGTTGCCCTGGCTGGTCTCGAACTACTGAGCTCAAGTGCTCTGCCCACCTCAGCCTATTTTTTTCTTTTTTGGAGACAGAGTCTTGTTCTGTCACCCAGGCTGGAGTGCAGTGATGTGATCATGGCGTTGACTGCCCAGGCTCAATCAGTTCTCCTCCCTCAGCCTCCTGAGTAGCTGGGACCACAGGTGCATGCTACCACACCTGGCTAATTTTTTTATTTTTTACAGAGATGGGGGTCACGCCATATTGCCCAGGCTGGTCTTGGACTCCTGGGCTCAAGGGATCTGCCCACCTCTGCCTCCCAAAGTGCTAGGATTACAGTCATGAGCCAATACTCCTGGCCCTTCTTTTCTAATCTAATATTTTTATTATTCCAAAGAATATAAATTTTCATCACCACAACCTCTACCTCCTGGAATTATTCAAAAGGAAGCTTCTATCCTTCCCTTCACCTGGTCCCTGTCTTTTCTACAAGAGTGGAGAAATCACGTATCTGATAAGAAAAGATTGGAAAGATGAAATCTCAGGATGGAGGGCATCAGTCCCTTGGACGTTCTTTTGGAGCTCTGGGCTTGTCCCTGGATGAGGGTGTCATACGTGGCATCAGCATGCCTGGGTCAGGGCTTCGTGCTGGCCTTGTAGAGACAGGAGTAGACATCCACTTCTTTCTGTCTCTACTCCTGGGGCCCAGACTAGCTCCTTTGCAGCTGCCCTTCTGCTGTTTCCCTTTAGCAGATTTTAGGATCCAGGCTCAGGGGTATGTATCAGGGAGCCGCACTGTGGTTGTAGGTATAAGCCTTACCTTCTGGCCTGGCATTACCAACAATAAAGCTGGTATTTTGGCCAGTTATTTGTTGTTATGCTTATTCCTCAATTTGTTCACAATGCAAAAGAAAAAAATGGGTGCTCCTGAGTAGCACATGACAGGGATCCCCAGAGGGACAAGAGTCAAAATTCTACTCTGTGGGTTGGTCCAGAGTCAAGGAGCAGAAACAACTTGGAGAAACTGACCTTCAGCAGGAGGCTGAAGTCTGTTTTGTGTGAGACGATGTGGACCACATCCCACATCCCACATCTTATTTGCATTTATCAGTGGTTGTTTCTGCAGACAGTTAGTCATGAGCCAATTATGCCTTGTGCATGGGGAATTTTAACCAGTTTACCCAACAGACACAAAGTCTGTGTGAGAGGAGGCTTCAGTTTCCTGGATGATGGCTCTTCTGGAGACAAAAGGTGGTTGACCAGTTGGCCAGCTCTTCTGCTCTAGTTGCCTTCCATTAATATTGTGTCAATTTCATTAACGTCTACAAGGTTTGGCAAAGTATAAAGGGATTGGCAAACCTGAGAAGAAACTGAGATCCCTTTGTACATCAGTCACTCCCAAAGACTGATCCTCTTCACCTCCTGAAACCATCAGAAACTATTTGATCCCCATTCATTTCCATGCTGAGGTTGATGGTTTAATGGGCTTCAAAGCCTCTTAACCCACAGCTTGCTGCCTGCTAGTCCTTTGTATGCAAAATATTCCTTCAAAATACATTCACTCAAAAGCTTGTATAAGCAAATGCATCCTGGGGAAGATGAGATTCCACGGTGATCAGGGGGTGTCTCTTCATTGCCAGTTGCATTATAGTCATTGTTTGTTTCATCTAGAACTTTCCCACCTCCCATATGGAGAAGTCACTTGCTAGAAGTTACTTGCTTACCCTTTTTTATTTTTTTTTTCATTTCTACAGTGTTATCCATTTGGAGAGGGACTTTCTTATTTACACAGAAGACCACATATTGTATGATTCCATTTATATAAAATGTCCAGAAAAGGCAAATCCATAGAGACAAAGTAGATTAGTGGTTTCCTGGGGCTGGGAGTGAAAATGTGAAGTAACTGTAAATGGGTATGTGGGATCCTACTGGGTGATGAAAATGTTCTAAAAATAGATGATGTTGGATGGTTACACAACTCAGTAAATTTGTCAAAAGTTGTTAAATTATACACTTAAAATTGGTAAATGTTATGATCTATAATTTGCACCTGAATCAAGTTTTTTTAGACACCTTTATTGAGATATAATTCACATTCCATACCATTCACCAGTTTAAAGTAATTCAATGGTTTTTTAAAATTATACTTTAAATTCTAGGATACACGTGCACAATGTGCAGTTTTGATACATAGGTATACATGTGCCATGTTGGTTTGCTGCACCCATCAACTCATCAAGTTGTTTATTTAAAAGAAGTGCCAGGTGTGGTGGCTCATGCCTGTAATCCCAGCACTTTGGGAGGCTGAGTGGGAGGATCACTTGAACCCAGGAGGTGATACCAGCCTGGGCAACATCTCTACAAAAAAAATTTTAAAAATTACCTGGGCCTGGCAGCATGCACCTGCAGTCCCAGCTTCTTGGGAGGCTGAGCTGGGAGGATGGCTTGATCCCAAGAGGTCGAGGTTACTGTGAGCTGAGATTGCACCACTACACCTCTGCCTAGGCAACTGAGAAAGACCCTGTTTACAAAAAATAAACAAAAAATGAAAATTGAAATTAAAAAGAAAGTGAAGGTCGACTTTGCAGTTGTTGCTGCCCACATTTCCTAGGCCCTCATGTTTCTACACAGGCTCACTGGCTTCAGCCTCCAGTCCTAGGGTTCTTTGCCGAAGGGTACTTTCTGGCCACCAGCATCCACTCTCTCCACATGTGTGGCAGACTTGAAGTGCCAGGGAATTCATGTTCTATGAGAACAGATCTCAACCAATAACTACTAAGAAAGGGTGGATAAATACTTCAGCTCCCTTGATTTGGGGTTACATTTAGTACATTGTTACCTAGAGTTCTCCAAGCAATACTGGACTCCAGTTTCCCATAGAGTAAGTTGCTTGATGAGATAAATTCTCTTCTCTTCCCTGTCTCACTCTTCCAGTCCCCTTCTGGTGCTTCCTGAGATCTCTACTCAAATATATAACTTCCACTGAAATTATTGTCCTGAAACATGTGTCCTTTCCTCTAGGGAAGACCTACTGGAAACTAGCCAGAACTGGAAGTTGATTAAACAGTTTAAATTGAAGTTATGCCATAGACTTTGAGGTCTGATGGCCTGGGCTGGAGTCTCAGCCCTACCTTACTAGCTCTGTGACTTTAACTAAGTTTCTTGACTCTAAAGTTTCATATTTTTCATGTGTCTAATCAGGATAATGATGGTACCTCTGTCACAGAGATAGTGTGAGGATGCAACACCATAGTGCAGCTGGAGCCCTTAGCAGAGGAATTGGCACTTAGTAAATTTGTAATTATATGTAATTTTATGAGATCATGACTGATCCACCAAATAATCACAGACATTTGAACCACACTGAAAAACAAGGTCAGTTGAATTTGCTGGAGCTCATCCATAGAGTGTGCAGTTGTATCCAGGATCAAAATGCTCCGATGTTGCTGCTTGGATGATATGAGTACCACCCTCTTTGAAGGACACTAGTGCTTGTCTGTATGGGAGTGGGCAGAAAGTGAAAATGGGTTGGGCGCAGTGGCTCACGCCTGTAATCCCAGCACTTTGGGAGGCTGAGGCGGGCAGATTACGAGGTCAGGAGTTCGAGACCAACCTGGCCAACATGGTGAGATCCCGTCTCTACTAAAAATAAAAAATAAAAAAGTAGCCAGGCGTGGTGGCACACACCTGTAATCACAGCTACTCCAGAGGCCATTTCCCTTTCTGCAAGAATGGCAGACATTACTAATCGATCATTGCTCTTCTCACTTGAGTTTGGACCCTGTCCCAGAATCTTTTCTAGGAGGGCACTTGAGAGCACCACTATCAACCCATCAAATTAGGCATACAGGATGAAAGTTATTTGCCAACCCCTAGTGTAAGCTTAAAAATAATGGAGTTTAGCACAAGCTCTGCTTCTCAATAAATACTTAATAAATGGATGACTAAAGGATAAATGCAGTGAGGATATTTAATGCTGCTATCATCTGTGTCTTCATCAGACAGTCTTGTTCAAAGATCAAGCCCAAATTCCTCCAAGTTCCTCCTCCCGAAATGTGTATCTTCCTTTAGTAGTAGAAGGCTTTGGAGGATACTTGGAATGCTCATAAATTTAGGTACAAAGGAACCTTCTCTGAAAATATCCTTGGGTTCTACATCCACAGATTTAACCAGCCACAAATCAAAAATATTCAGGAAAAATATATAACAATATAACAAAAAATCATGCAAGTGAAAAAATACAGTATAACAACAATTTACATAGCATTTATATTGTATTAAGTATCATAAGTAATCTAGAGCTGATTTACAGTATACTGGCAGATGTACATAAGTTACATGCAGATACTATGGCATTTTATGTAAGGGGTGTGAGCACCTATAGATTTTAGTATTGGAGGGAGGGGGCTAGAACCAATCCCCCACGGACACCGAAGATGACTATATATTCATATATTGTCATCTTGGGAGATTAAAATTCCATTAGTGATAGCATTTTTATCCAGTGCTGGCTGCACAGAAACTTCGTGGAAGTGTAAGTTATCCAAAGAGCTTATTCTGGTGAGGAAGGAGAAATCCTTAATTGGTAAGACATAGCCGACTATTTTCTGACCAGGAGGTGCATCTCAAAACTGTATGTCAGGAGGCTTCAACAGAGCTGTAATGCCAAGCCTGATGGTGATCTCCTTAGGAAATTGGTTTTAGCCATAGTAATGACTGCCCTTTTAAAGCAAAAAGACCAGCATCTGACACCAAGTCTGCAATTGCAAACATCCCATGCTATTAATCACTGCAAGATTGATTCCTGGTCCAATGTTTGCTTTTTGCTATTGTAAACTTAAAAGTATTAGTTATGTTTATACAATTACAAAAACCAAATTTATTTATTATAAGTGCAGAAAATTTGAAAGAAGAAAGGAAAATCCTCCATAGTTTCACCACCAAAAGATGGTCAGTATTAAAGCCTGGGGCATTTCTCTCATAGTTTTAATGCATATTTTAATATAATTATGTTTACATATCACATATAAAGAGTTTAGCTCCTGATTTTTTTTTGTTTAACTTGATGACATAGCATTTCTCTATGTTTTTGCAAACTCTTCATGAACATTTTAGTTACATAAATATTCCAATTAGTGGCTATGCCATAATTTACTTAACCATTAGACAATATTGTTGAAAGTTAGATTGTTTCAGATGTTTTGCTATTGCAAACATGCTATGATGACTATCTTTGCATATAAGGTTTTTTTTGTGTGTATATAGGAATGTTTCCTTGAATTAGATTCTGATCTTTCTCTGTTTCTGAAATATAAAATATATAAAGTATATACAACTTAAGTATAGAGCTCAGCTAATTTTTACACATGTATACACCAGTGTACCACCACTCAAACCAAGGTTATATATCATTTCCAGCACCCCCAAACAGTTCCTTCTATGTTTTATTGATTGATTGGTTGAGACAGGGTCTCTTTCTGTTGCCCAGGCTGGAGTACAGTGGTGCAAACATGGCTCACTGCAGCCTCAACCTCCTAGGCTCTAGCGATCCTCTTGCCTCAGCCTCCTGAACAGATGGGGCAATAGATGTACTTGTTAGCTCAGCTATTTTTTTTTTTTTTTTTTTTTTGGAGAGACTGGGTCTTGTTAGGTTGCCCAGGCTGGAATGACATGATTTTTAAACAAACATGTAACAGCCTACAGAAAAACACATCTCTTTCTTTGGCCTAAAAAATTAGCAGTGTCTTATCTGACCCAGAACCCTATCACTGTGTTAGATTATAGCAGTATGAATGATAGCTTCCTTAAGCACCACTGTGACATCTCAGCATGCTGGATGTCCCTCCCAAAGCAAGCTTTTCAGAGCTGTTTCCACTGCCTGTAAAAGGAACCATTGTGGGTGGGGGGTGGTGCGATTCCAACACCACAAATGGAATGGAGTCCTCTTCCCACCCCCGTCCTAGGTATACTGATGAGAAAGTTTAAAGATAGCACCTATTTTCCTCCCAGTATATAAATGACTTTGGCAATAGCCAGCAATTTTCTCTCTCTCTAACAATTTTGGAACTTTTACATGACAACTTACCATGGATAATACTGTGAATTTTAAAGTAAAATGTCCATATATGCAAATATATCCATAGAAATAAAAGGTAATAACGAATAAAAATAAATACATCTCATAAGACTCCTCTGATCCTTTCTCTACTCTAATCCTAATCACTACCACCACCGCCACCACCATCAGTTTTGTTGAGGTCCTACTCCGTGCTAAGGATTATCTGTTATTGACACACATCCCTTCATTTCATTCTCACAACAACCCTCTCCCCATTTTACAGATAGGGAAACTGAGGCCATGTGCCACACAAGGAGTAAGTTTTGGAACCAAGATTTGAACCCAGCGTGGTCTGACCCCAGAGCCGGCATATTTCATCACCTTGTGTACCTTTGCTAAGCTAGTCACATGCCCCTTTGAAGTTTTAGGTGATGGCAGTTTACTGATCTCCCATTTCAATTTCTGACAGTTGACCTATTTGAAATGGTATGTACCCATTCACACACAAACACACAAAGTCTGTACTTGATACTCTTGGGGGAATAGGACATCCTATGCTTTGCATAGTTAATAAATGTAATTGTAGTGGCGTTAATATTTTCATAGCTTTATTGAGATATAATTTACATACCATAAAACTCACCTGCTTTAGTGTATTTATAGAGTTATGCAACCATTACCACAACCTAATTTTATTTAGGTCATTTCCATCAACCCCAAAACAAACAACGTACCCATGGCAACCATTAGTCTACTTTCTGCCTCAATAGGTTTGCCTCTTCCGGACATTTCATATAAATACAATCATACAGCATGTGGTCTTCTTGTGTCTGGCTTCTCTCCTGAGCATAATGATGTTTTAAAGACTTGACACATGGTAGTGTGAATCAGTACTTTATTCCTTTACTTTGCTGATGGTAGTCCAGTGTCCACTGTGCTACACTACGCTATGCTGCACATCTTAGCACAGGTCCACTATGCTACACATCTTTCTCATGCTTCCTCAGTTGATAGGGCTCACGTTGTTCAAAATTGTCTTCCCCTTTCTGATGCCTCTCATAACCTGCACTACCTCCTTTCATAGTTTATTCCAAAAGTGCTGCTTTTTTTTTTTCTCTATCACCTCTGAATTCTTCATTGTTTGTTTTTTTTGGTTACATGAATAAATTCTTTAGTGGTGATTGCTGAGATTTTGTTGCACCCATCACCTGAGCAGAGTACCCTGTACCCAATGTGTAGTCTTTTTCTTTTTCTTTTTTTTTTTTTTTGAGACAAAGTCTCACTCTTGTCGCTCAGGCTGGAGTGCAATGGTGTGATCTCGGCTCACTGCAACTTCTGCCTTCTGGGTTCAAGCAATTGCCCTGCCTCAGCCTCCCCAGTAGCTGGGATTACAAGCACACACCACCATGTCCAGCTAATTTTTGTGTTTTTAGTAGAGACGGGGTTTCACCATGTTGGCCGGGCTTGTCTTGAACTCCTGACCTGAGGTGATCCGCCTGTCTCAGCCTTCCAAAGTGCTGGGATTACAGGCATGAGCCACCGTGCCTGGCCCCACAGTGTAGTCTTTTATCCCTCACTCTGCCCCCACCGTTTCCCTGGAGTCCTCAAAGTCCAATGTATCATTCTTATGCCTTTGCGTCCTCAGAGCTTAGCTCCCACTTACGAGTGAGAGCATATAATGTTTGGTTTTCTATTCTTGAGTTACTTCACTTAGAATAATGGTCTCCAATTCCATCCAGATTGCTGCAAATGCCTTTATTTTGTTCCTTTTTATCACAGAGTAGTATTCCATGGGGTGTGTTTATGTATGCCGCATTTTCTTTATTCATTTGTTGATTAAACCAAATATTTTATTTTTTAAAATAAAAAGCCCCATTGTTTTATCTACATTACGATTTTACTCCATCTAGATTAACACAAATTTTTTAAAATGTTTTTTAAATTTTTTTTTTTTTTTTTGAGGCCGTGTCTCACTCTGTCGCCCATGCTGGAGTGCAGTGGTGTGATCTCGGCTCACCGCAACCTCCACCTCCCGGGTTCAAGCAATTCTCTTGCCTCAGCTTCCCAAGTAGCTGGAATTACAGGCATGTGTCACCATGCCCAGCTAATTTGGTTGTGTTTTTAGTAGAGATGGGGTTTCATCATGTTGTCCAGGATGGCCTGGAACTCCTGACCTCAGGCGATCCACCCACCTCAGCCTCCCAAAGTGCTGGGATTACAGACGTGAGCCACCATGCCCAGCCTGGATTTTTTTTTTAATATATGGTATATTATAGGAGTCTGACATTATTTTCTTCCAATGGAAAATCAGTTGGGCTAGCAACATACTTCAAATAAACCATATTTCCCTACCAGATTCAAATATTGTCTTTGAGTTCTGTTACATTGATCTATTTATTTCTAAACTAGCAACATATTTTTTGTTTATAGTTGACTTTATGGTATATTCTGATATATGTTAAGGAAAGTATATGTCTGCCTTGTATACATATATGAGTGTATGTTTGTATTTATTTCCATTTGGTCACTCAATGGAATTCCCTCTTCCATTTGTTTAATCCAATCTCCCTTTTCCCCTCCACCCACCATTAAAAGCAAGCTGCTGATATTTTATTGATATTGGAACTTGAAGTTAATTTTATTGATTTTTGTAAGATTTATGTTTTACGTCAACTTGCCCATGCAAGACTTAGCATTTATTTTCATTTGTGTGGATCGTGTTTTATGAAATTCAATGAGATTTTTGGGCATTATTTTATGAATAGTTTTCTTATAATTCCCAAGTCTTTTTTCTTAAGTGGTCCCAAGTTATTTTATAGTTCATGCTATTGTAACTAGAATATTTTTCCATCTAATTTCCCTCCATATCCATCTCAAGGTTCTTATTGCTAGTATAGAGAAAGGTTATTAATATTTGTATATTTCTACTGTTTCCAGTTCCCTTACAAATTCTTATTGATTCTAGTAGGGTCTTTTTTTTTTTTTTTTTTTTTTCTAGTCTTTTATATTTTTTTTTTTTTTTTTGTGGGGTTTTTTTTTTTTTTTTTTTTTTTTACTAAAGTCTGTCAGGTTTCTTTAGTATATGTGATGGTGGTAAATTTTAGGTGTACCCTTGAATAGATTAAGGAAGGCCTAGAGAACTGTTAAGGCATTGCTTCTGGAGTGTCTGTGAAGGTGCTTCTAGAGGAGGCTGGCATGTGAGTCAGTAGATTCATTGGGGAGGATCTACATTCCAAGTGTGCAGGCACCATCCAATCAGTGGGGAGCACAGGTGGAACAAAACATGAGAGAGGAAAGAATTTCCTCTCCTTTTATTGGAGAAATGGACAGTCTCTCCTGGAGAAGGGAACACTCTCCTCCTCTCCTTCTGATATGGTTTGGCTGTGTCCCCAACCAAATCTCACCTAGAATTTTAATAATCCAGATGTGTCAAGGGTGTGGGGCCAGGTGGAGATAATTGAATCATGGGGTGGTTTCCCCCATACTGTTCTCATGGTAGTGAATACGTCTCATGAAATCTGATGCTTTTATAAATTGGAGTCCCACTGCACAAGCTCTCTCTTGCCTGCTGCTGTGTAAGACGTGATTTGCTCTTCCTTGCCTTCCACCATGATTGTGAGGCCTCCCTGGCCATGTGGAACTGTGAATCCATTAAAGTTCTTTCCTTTATAAAGTACTCAGCCTCAGGTATGTCATTAGTAGCAGCATGAGAACAGACTAATATACCTCCTCTCCCCTCTGTCTCATGGAGGTGGGCCACTTTCCTCCTGCCCTTCAACATCAGAACTCCAGGGTGTCTGGCCTTGGGACTTCACAACTTACTCAATGCCCCTTTCGTTTCAGGCGTTTGGCCTTGGACTGAGTTACACCACTGGCTTTTCTGACACTGAGTCTTTGGACTTGAATGGAGCTATGCTACTGGCATCCTAGGCTTTGTGGCCTACAGACAGCCTGTCCTGAGACTTAGCCTCCATTATCATCAGAGCTAATGCCTCTAAGAAAGCCCCATCTCATATATCTGTATCCATATCTATCTATATTTATATCCTCTTGGTTTGGTATCTATGTAGAACTCTAATATAGTATACAAGCAAACCAACAGCAAAAAGAGGGTTTTAGTTTTTCTTTTGCAATACTTACAGATTATTTTATTTTCTTAATGCATTTACAAGAACTTTTAAATCCTTTAATTTTTGCCATTTTGAGTAATTTTTTGTGCATTAGCCTGCATTATACTTAATCTCCTTCTATTAATGATTTACTTAGTGATTTCTTAGGAATGACTTCCAAGTGTAATCAAATGGTTTCTCAGCTTCATCTTTAATAGAGTAATGGAATTGGTGGATTATGTTGATACCTTACCTGAATCAACCCAGACTTAAATTCCTGGAATAAACTGCTTGGTCATAACACATTATTCCTTTGATGCTGGTAGTTTATTCAAAAGATTCATTTTTATTCATAAGTAAAGGTAACTTATAGTTTTCTTTCCTGGTGCTACCTTTACCAGAACTGAGGGTATTGTTTTGTTTTGTTTTGTTTTTTTAAATTGAAAAGTTCTGCATTCCTTTCTATGGCAGGGGTTAGCAACCTTGTGATAAAGGAAAAACTTCAGGCAAATTAAATTTAAAGGAGTTTAACTGATCCATGAACGATTCATGAATTGGGCAGCCTTCCCAGCCAGGGTAGGCTCAGAGACTCCAGCACAGCCACGGGGATTGAAGAAGATTTGTGGACAGAAAAAGGCAAGTGATGTACAGAAGATGGAAGTGAGGTACAGAAACAGCTGGATTGGTTACAGCTTGTGTTTGCTTTATTTGAACATGGTTCAAACAGTTGGCTACATTTGGTTGGCCAAAACTCGGTGATTGTCACAAGTGGAGGCTATGGTCTGTTTACACCTCCACTTGCTATAGTTCACCAGATACAGAAAAACCTTTAGGCCAAACTTAAATACAGAAGAAGACAGCTTTAGGCTACACTTGATTTAACATTTGGCTTGCACATTTTATCACCTGGAGAACTGTTTCAAGATGCTGATAGCTGGCACACCCCACACCAGCTGAATAGATATTTCTTGGGGTGGGATTTGGACATCATTAGTTTTAAAAATCTCACCGGGTGACTCCACCATGCAGTCAAGTCTGAGAACAACTGTGTACAACTTGGAATAAGTAACATTGGAGCAATCCTTTTTATTACACATAAGGTTATATACAACTCAGCTTTGAACCTCTCTGATCTGGTAAATTTTCCATCTCTTTCTGGTCATTGGTTTCTCCAAGTTTTCTGCCTTGTCTTGGGCCATTTTTAATGTTTATTTTTTCCCCAAGAAATTAGCCACTTAATCCAGGTTATCAAACATATTGCCATAGAATTGCATGTGATATTCTCTTCAATTTTCTTTTACTTCTGTGATTTTGGCTAAGTTTTCTTTTTTACATAGCTATACTTTTATTTTTATTTATTTATTTATTTATTTTCTAAATCAGACTTGCCAGGGGTTTAATCTGGTGTTTCAAAAAATGAGCTTTTGAGTTGATTTTTTACTTTCTGCTGTTGTTTGTGCTTTCCATTTCATTACATTCAGCTTCAGTCATTATTATTTTTTATAGAGAATTTCTTTTATTTTCTTATTCTAACCTCTGGGATCATACGTTTCTTCATTGTCTTATTAGTCATTCTTTATAATGAAGGTTTTACAGTCTATTAATTTTCCTCTGACTACAGCTTTTGTTGTATTCTGTTGATTTTGTGATATTCTCTTATTTATCACTCTTTTAAAAAAGATTAAATTCCATTATCTAGGGTGGTGTTTCTCACTTTTTAAGTTATTAAATCAAGTCAAATCAAATATTTATAATATTGGATTGTGATTAGAGAGAATTTGGCTTGAAAAAATCTTTTTTATTTGTAGAGGTTTACTTCACGTTTAGGTATGTGACAGATTCTGTGGATATTAGAAAATAATATTTACTTTCTGTTAAGGTGTTTCTCTATGTATCTACTAAATTGAGTTTGTAGGTTGCAGTGTGCAATTTCTCTATGTCCTTACTGATTTTTCTTTCTATTTATCTACCTGCTATGGAAAAGAAGCATATTGATTTCTTCAAATATATATGTATTTATTTTATCAAGTTCTCATTGTTTTTCTAACAGTTTTCAGATCTTGTATTTGATGTTACTATGTGCTGAGTGCTGCTTTGAGTGCTTTTTAACATTAATTCATATATTTAAGCCCCCTGACAATCGCAGGAGGAGGGTACCGTGTTCCCCCAGTTTTGCAGATGAAAAAGAAAGGAGAAAATGAAACAATCTCTCCAACACGCCAGAGTTAGTAAGAAGTACGTGGGAGATTCAAACCCAAGTGGTTTGGGTCCAGGGTCTTGTTCCCCCACTGTTGCCCTGCCTCTGACATCAACAGCACAGTTGGTGTCTCCCCTTCTTGCCAATGGCTTTTTCATTACATGGTTAACATCGGTTCTCGTTTCTTCTTCCTGTTTTTTGCTTTTTTTTTTTTAGAGACCCTCTGTTGCCCAGGCTGGAGTTCAGTGGCATGATCATGGCTCACTGCAGCCTCGACCTCCCAGGCTCAAGAAGTCCTCCCACTTTAGCCTCCTGAGTAGCAAGGTTGCAGGTGCACAGCCAGCACACCCAGCTAGAATGAGTTCATGTTTTTTGCAGGGACATGAATGAAGCTGGAAACCATCATCCTCAGCACACTAATACAGGAACAGAAAACCAAACACCACATGTTATCACTCATAAGTGGAAGTTGAACAATGAGAACACATGGACACAGGGAGGGGAACATCACACACCGGGGCCTATCGGGGGGTGGAGGGAAAGGGGAAGGAGAGCATTAGGACAAATACATAATGCATGCAGGGCTTGAAACCTAGATGCTGGGTTGATAGGTACATCAAACCACCATGGCACATGTATACCTATGTAACAAACCTGCATGTTCAGCACATGTATCCCAGGACTTAAAGTTTTTTAAAAAAGAGAAAAAATTTAATTTTTTGTAGAGACAGGGTCTCACTATGTTGCCCAGGCTGGTCTTGAACCCCTGGGCTCAAGCCATCCTTCCACCTCAGCCTCCTGTTGTGCTGGGATTATAGGTGTGAGCCACCACACCGGATCCTTCTCTGTCTTCTTATGCGACTCCTTTCCTGTAACTCCAGTCATTGGGCCCCAGGTGAGTCAGGATAATCAATGCTGTTTTCTGCAATGTCTTTGGACTCTGACTTCAACTTAAATTCATCAACAAACATTCACCAAGCTCTTACCATGTGCCAAGCACTAAGCAGTAAGCAAAGCAGACAAAACCTTGCCCTCATGGGCTTTATAATCTAATGGAGTCAGACAGACAGACAACAATAAATAGAATAAGTGAACAAGGTGGTCAGTGCTCGGAGAGCAATAAAACAAAGTCAAGGCAATTGTGGGTGCTGGCTGAGGCACTGTGATTCCATTGGGATAGTTGGGAAAGGCTTAAATGAGAATGTTACTGGCGGTGAATTCACAGGGGTCTGCAGCAACTTCAATTCTGGCCTCCATAGAAGAAAGAATTCAACTGAGGAGCATAAGGCAGAAGGAGAGACTAGGCAAGTTTCAGAGTAGCAGTGAAAGTTTACTAAAAAGTGTTAGAGGCCAGGTGCGGTGGCTCACACCTGTAATCCCAGCACTTTGGGAGGCCAAGGTGGGAGAATCATGAGGTCAGGAGTTTGAGACCAGCCTGGCCAATATGGTGAAACCCCATCTCTACTAAAAATACAAAAAATTAGCTGGGCGTAGTGGCAGGTGCCTGTAATCCCAGCTATTCGGGAGGCTGAGGCAGGAGAATCGCTTGAACCTGGGAGGCAGAGGTTGCAGTGAGCTGAGATCTTGCCACTGCACTGTAGCCTGGTGACAGAGTGAGACTCAGTCTCAAAAAAAAAAAAAAAAAAAAAAGTGTTAGAGCAGGAATGGCCGGGCGTGATGTCTCACGCCTGTAATCGCCGCACTTTGGCAGGCCAAAGCAGGTGGATCACCTGAGGTCAGGAGTTTGAGACCAGCCTAGCCAACATGGTGAAACCCCGTCTCTACTGAAAATACAAAATTCTTTTGTGGTGGTGCGTGCCTGTAATCCCAGCTACTTGGGAGGCTGAGGCAGGAGAATCACTTAGCACCCAGGAGGGGAAGGTTGCAGTGAGCCAAGATCAAGCCACTGCACTCCAGCCTGGGCGACAACAGAGCGAGACTCCATCTCAAAAAACAAACAAACAAAAAAAAGTGTTAGAGCAGGAATGAAACAAAAAACGGTACACTTGGAAGAGGACCCAGCAGGTGACTTGAGAGATCAAGTGTGCTGTTTGACCTTTGACTTGGGGTCATACACTGGCATACTTCTGGGGTCTTGCGTCCCTTCTCCCCTGATTCTTCCCTTGGGGCGGGATGTTATCTGGAGCAGTGGCCTGCTAACGCCTGGAGAGAAGCATGCTGAGTGTGCTTACTGGAGTTGTACGCATGCGCAGTTAAAGCGTTCTTCCCTTACCAGTCAAATGTCCCCAGGTGGTCATACACCAGTTAAACTCTGCCTTTTTGCCTCTTAATGTGCATGCTTGAGCCTACTTGCCCAACTCTTGAGATCTTATCGGGAAGCTGCTGATCACCAGTTTCAGGTGTTTCTGTTCATTGGGAAACTGCCTTTCCCTGGTGCTGGCTGCAACCAATTATTATTTTAGAGAGACAGTTAACCGCCACCTGACCATGGTTGCCTGACATTCCTGGTGGTGGGGGAGGAGTCCTCTCCTGCCCTGTTCATGTCTGACTAGCTAACTACTGTAACTAGAAGATGACACCTTCTTCAGAAGCTTGAAAAAGGCAGGGAGACAAGGTAAGGGAGGGAGACAGGCAGATATCTGGGTGCACAGCATTCCAGACATAATGAACAACCAGGGCAATGCTGCCAGGTGAGCACCTGCCTGGCGTGTTTAAGAAACTGAAAGGAAGCCAGGGTGATGGAAGGGTGTGAGGAAAGGGCAGGAAAATAGCTTGTGCAGGTGAGAGAGATGCTGGGGGCTGGATGGTGGGGGCCATGCAGGCTCTTATAGGAACACTGGCTTTATTTCTAAGAGAAACGAGGATCCCCTTGATGCTGCTGTTAACTAATGAATGACAACACTGCAGCTATGTTTAATCAGGTTTTCTCTGGCTGCTGTGGAGAGAACAGAGCAAGGTTGGAGGCAGGGCTGTGAGTTAGGAGGTGACTGCGGAATCAAGGGAGAGACAGTGTGGCTTGGACCTAAGTGATGGCCGTGGGGACAGTGAGATGTAATCTGATTTGGGAAATATTTTGAACATGAAGCCAACAGGATTTGCTGATGAATTGGGTGTGTATTACGAGCAAAAGACAGGAGCTGTGATGACTGAAAGCTCTTGATATGGAAAAGCTTTTGGTGGCATGAGCTGGGAAGGAAGTTCAAGAATTCCATTTTGGATATGATAAGTTTAATACTGTTAGGAAACAATTCTCCATGGGCTGTTTGTATTTCTGCACATTGTGGCTTTCTATTCTGGATGACTTTTTTTTTTTTTTTTTGAGACAGGGTCTGACTCTGTCACCTTGGCTGGAATGCAGTGGTGCAATCTTGGCTCACTGTAACCTCCACCTTCCAGGCTCAAGCCATCCTCTCACCTCAGCCTCCTGAGTATTTAGGACTACGGGCACAGCCACCACCTCCATTTAATTTTTTTTTTTTTTTGAGATGGAGTCTCTCTCTGTTGCCCAGGCTGGAGTGCAGTGGGGCAGTCTCAGCTCACTACAACCTCCACCTCCTGGGTTCAAGCGATTCTCATGCCTCAGCCTCCCAAGTAGCTGTGATTACAGGTGTCTGCCACCACACCCGACTAATTTTTTTGTATTTTTTTCTAGAGACGGGGTTTTGCCATGTTGACCAAGCTGGTCTTGAACTCTTGGCCTCAGGTGATCCACCCACCTAGGCCTCCCAAAGTGCTAGGATTACAGGTGTGAGCCACCATGCCCGGCCCCAGCTAATTTTTGTATTTATTGTAGAGATGGGGTTTCTCCATGTTGCTTAGGCTGGTGTTGAACTCCTGGGCTCAAGTGATCGGCCTGCCTTGGCCTCCTAAAGTGCTGGCATTACAGGCATGAGCCACCATGCCTGGCCTCTGGATGATCTTTTCAAGACATCAAAAGGCATATAAACTTTATATTTATATTGCGAACAGCCTTAGTAGGCAGAGATAGTGTCTCCCTTCTGGGCAGAGGGCAGATTTGTTTGCTGTTCAGGCTAATAAAGATAATGCCTCCCTCTGGGGCAAAGGTTGAGCAGATTTGCCTGCAGCTTATTATAAAATACAGGGTTTTTCTAAACTCCAGGTTTCTCAGTCATGTGTAGAGCATCTGCCTTGACCCCCTCTGCACCACCCCAGAGACTTGGTGAGGGATGCAGGGAGGGAACTGATGCAAACATGAAGCTCATGCTGCCGCTATGAGGTGGGTAATAGGATCTTTTGTCTCTGATCCAGGAGTCTCATGTCTTCTGCCAGAATTCATGAAGCTGTGGCAGAATACCTTGTTAGTTTGGAAGTACGGTTAAATCCCCAGCCCCTTTTTCAGTTCTTGACAGAGATGTCTATTAGACATCCAAGTGGCGATGCTGGGTGAGCAACTGGGTGCATGAACTTGGAGTTCGGGGAGGAGTACAGCCTGGAAATATAAACATGTGAATCAGAGGATTTTTTTTTTACAGCCATGCATCTGGATGGTGGAGAAGAAAAGTTATGGAATTAAAGCCTGGGAAAAGCCAGCACAGAAAATTGGGGTAAGGAAAGAGAGAGGACAGCTGGAAGAGAAGGGATTAACCAAAGAGGCTGAGAAGGAACAGCTGTGAGATAGGAGAGAACCCAGAGAGTAGCATCCTGGAAGCCAAAGAAATAAATAAGGAGGAAGGAAGGGATAACTGTGACCTTTGTTGCAGTAGGCTAACTATTGAATCTGGTAATAAGGAGGTCACTGATGAGCTTAAGAGCAGCGTGTGTGTGTGTGTGTGTGTGTTAGAAGTACTTAGGAGAAGATGGAAAGGGAAGAATTGGAGATATGGTGAGCTAGACAATGCTTTTGAGGAGTTTTCCTGCAAAAGAAAGAGAAACACGAGATTGAAGCTGTAGAGGGCTGTGGGGCCAGGAAAGAACATTTTTTTATTTTATGTTTTTTGAGATGGAGTTTCGCTCTTATTGCCCAGGCTGGAGTGCAATGGTGCAATCTCAGCTTGGCTGAATCTCAGCTCACCGCAACCTCCGCCTCCCGGGTTCAAGCAATTCTCCTGCCTCAGCCTCCCAAGTAGCTGGGATTACAGGCATGTGCCGCCACGCCCAGCTAATTTTGTATTTTTAGTAGAGACAGGGTTTCACCATTTTGATCAGGCTGGTGTCAAATTCCTAACCTCAGGTGATCCGCTCGCCTCAGCCTCCCAAAGTGCTGCGATTACAGGCATGAGCCACCATGCCCGGTCAGAACTTTTGTTTTTAACCAAAGAAGTACCAGGGAATCCAAATGCTAGAGGAAATGCTGCTCTCAGGAGGAAGAACTGATGATAAAGGAAGGAGAAAAGGGAAGTGTTGGAGCGATGTCCGCAGATAGATAAGACAAGGTGGGGTCTCTGGCAGATGGAGGAGTGGGTCTCAACCTGGAGCCTAGAAAGTTTGTTCACAAAAACAGTCCGCGACACCGATGTGGAAAAGTAGGGAAATTAAATGGCAGGAGCTTGGTGGGAACTCTCTTCTGCTTCCTTCCCCTTCCCTGGTCAACCTAGGAAGCAAGGTCCTCAGGCAAGTGGGGAAGGAGGAAAGTCGGAGGTAGGAGGGGAGACAGAGCTGGTGGCTTCATGCCTGGGAGAGTGACAAGATCAGCAAAATGCAGCGATTGAGACAGCATTGAGGACCCACTTGCGGCTCATGGCCTTAGAGGGAGGACCTGTACCTTTACGGTGGCTGTCAGTGTGGCACTCAGAGCTGTGGCAGTTATGCTTCTTACCCTGTGGACGGCATTGTTCTGCCAGGAGGGAGCAGAGCAAGAGATAAAGAGGGCAACTTCTGTGTTTTGGTCCCCGGTTCCAGCTCTTCTCAAATCCCACCTCTATCCCTGAGCTTCTTTCAGTTAGACTGTTTCATTCTATCAGACACGTCATTGTACCAGCTATAGAGACAGAAACCCAGCCTGAGTGGCTCCAACTAATATGGGGCTCATTCTTGGGTGTGAAGAAAAGTCTAAGGATGGGCCGCAGACAGCAGAGCACCAGGAACCCAAGCTGCTTCTTTCTTTCTGGCTCACCACCTGTAGTACTGGCCTCTGTCCTCATGGTCACAGGGCAGCTGCTGGAGCTCCAGCTATCCTTTCCACATTCCAGTCCAAAAGAATGGGAATGATGGCTGGGCACCGTGGCTCATGCCTGTAATCCTAACAGTTTGGAAAGTCGAGGTGGGCGGATTGCTTGAGCTCAGAAGTTAGAGACCAGACTGAGCAACATGGCGAGACCCCCATCTCTACTAAAAATACAAAAATTAGATGTGGTATCGTGTGCCTGTGTCCAAGCTACTTTTGGGGCTGAGGCAGGAGAATTGCTTGGGCCTGGGAGGTCGAGGCTGCAGTGAGCCGAGATTGCACCACTGCACTCCAGCTGGGGTGACAGAGTGAGACCCTGTCTGAAGTTAAGAATAGAAAAAAATAATGGGAATGGCAAGGCACAAAGGGCACTCAATCCCAACTTATTTGGGATCTTCCCTCCCACCCCAAAGGATTTCTTGGGAGCTCTACCAATTGTATCTGCTGTCCTCTTTCCAATCACTCCTAACTTACAGGAAAGCTAAGAACCGTTGCTTTTAGTTTGGGCTCATTATCACCCCAACTCAAATCAGAATTCTTGACCAAACAAGAAAGGAAGAATGGGTATTTGAGAAGCAGCTAACAGACTCTGGCATATCAAACAGGCTTCCAGTGAACTCCTGTTTTCCTTGTGGAAGAGAGTTCTTAGAGGTGCAGGTGCAAGGAGAGACTTGCAAGGGTAGCACAGAGGCTGTGAGTCCTCAGAAGGTCAAAGTGCTGGGACAAAACAAAGTCAGATCATTTCTTAAGCAATGTGGTGCTTTCTGATTTTCTTCCCTCCTCCCCATCTCCCACCCCCGCCCCCAACACCCTACACTTAGCCCTTGTGGAATAGAATTCTTAGGAGTGCAGGTAAAAGAGATTTGAGAGACACAGAGAGAAATAGCAATAGGTGCAGGATGGGTTGACATTGGGGTGCAGAGAAGAAGCTACAAACAAGATGGGAAAGGTGATTTGGGGACTATGGGGCTGAGCCTGCCGACTTAAAGATACAGGGGCTAAATAGAAACATCTGTGGCATACAGAACCTTTGAGAAGGGTGAGGAGGGTAAAGTTAAGAAATTTAAAAAGTATTTAGACCAAAACTATTTGAGATCTAATACATCAGTTGCTCTCAATTCTTCTTTGGTAAGATGGATATTTTTAACTCTTTTTCTTTTTTGGTGAACTTTTTCCTAACCCATTCCATAGCTCCCACCATGACCATGCAAATAGTTATTACTAATCACTTTAAGAAAATCCAAAATGCCCAAAGAATGACAATGAATTTAGCATCATTTGTACATCACACATTTGAAAAATGGGCCTACAGTTATTTGTTCAGTCAATAGATGATGCTTGATGCATAAATGGAATAAGAGTTGTTAAACAGTCGCATTTCTTGAGAAGGTTATGAACACTCCAGTGTCATTGTCTGGGTAAGGTCTGCCCTGACCAACCTGTTTCCCCTTGTCCTATTTTAGTCACTCTAGCAAGTCAGCTTCCTTTTCTTTTTCTTTCTTTTTTTTTTTTTCTTTTAGAGACAGGGTCTTTATCTGACACCCAGGCTGGAGTGCAGTGGTGCAATCTAGCTCACTGTAGCCTTGAACTTCTGGGCTCAAAGAATCAAGTAGCTACAGGTGAGCACTACCACGCCTAATTTTTAAATTATTTTTCTTTGTAGAAAAGAGGTCTGGCTATGTTGCCCACGCTGGTCTCAAAGTCCTGGACTCAAGCAATCCTCCCGCCTTGCCTCAGCCTCCCAAAGTGCTGGGATTACAGGCATGAGCCACCATGCTCAGCCTCTTTTTATTGTTTTCATAGCACTTATCACTCTCTGATATTACTTGTTTATATATTTGTTTGTCTTGACCTGTCTGCCTCCTTAGAATGCAAGCTTGATGACAGGAGGGACTTTCTGTGTCTTATCCATGGATGAATTCCCATGAATCCCTGGCATGAACACTGTCCTAACTATTGAATCAATTCTCCACAAATATTTGGTGAATATGATTTGTTTAAGTCCTCAATATACGGCTTGGCACCTAGTAAGTGCTCAATAAATGTTCGCTTTTATTGCCGTCATCGTCATCATTGTCTTCCTTGTTATTGGCACAGTCATAAATAAGCCTATGGCCCCAGGGGTTAGATTAGGCACCCATAACATACAATCAACTTTTTTTTTTTTTTTTTTTTTAAGATGGAGTCTTGCTTTGTCGCCCAGGCTGGAGTGCAGTGGCACAATCTTGGCTCATTGCAACCACCACCTTCCAAGTATCTGGGACTACAGGCATACGCCATCATCCCCGGCTAGTTTTTGTCATTTTAATCGAGACAGGGTTTCGTCATGTTGGCCAGGCTGGTCTCAAACTCCTGGCCTCAAGTGATCCGCCTGCCTCGGCCTCCCAAAGTGCTGAAATTACAAGGCATGAGCCACCAAGCCCAGACCACAATCAACAAGAAAAAAAATGTCTGCCAGTGTAGTCTGAGACTTGGACTGCACCCCCTTTTCAAACATCAGAGCCTTGCAAGGGTAGCACAGAGGCCGTGAGTCCTCAGAAGGTCAAAGTGCTGAGACAAATTCAGATCATCTCTTAAGCAATGTGCTGCTGTCTGATTTTCTTCTCTCTTTCCCATCTCCCACTCCTGCCCCAACACCCTACTTTTGCAAATTGATGTGATTTTCTTCTGCACACATGATAGGTGCCCTCTCCACATAGGACCTCGCTTTCCTTTGCTGTCTCCAGATTTTTTTTTACCGGAAACTCTGCAGTCAGAGGAACGTTATTTACTACCTAGAGCTCCCTCTGCTGATGCATTGGGTAGATGATTAGCCTGGAAGCCTGAGGATTTCAGCAGAAGCACAGCTGGGCTCGGTGGGGTTTGTCACCTGCCTATGCCTGTGGTCTGATCAGAGGCTGTTTCTTTCTCTTGGACTGGGGAAAGAGGTACAGGTGATGCCTCTCTGTCTATGACCTCGCATGCTGTGGGTGGGGCTCCAGGGACGTTCGAGGTCCTGGCTCCTCTGACCTCCATGTGGAATCCTTGTGCTTGCAAATGCTTATTGGAGAGACTCTGGGATTCCTAGCGGGCTGGGAGGGTGTTCAGCGTACCACTCACTGACACTCAGAAACAGGTGACCCACCTGTTCATGATTTCTGTCTCGATGCAGAAGTGAAACCTAGGGGGAATTTTTTAATTTTTCAAGAGCAAAGTCAGGGTCAATTTGTAGAGTCTGGGTAAAAACAGGCTCTAATAAACCAAAAAGAAATAAATGCATGATCGAAATTTTAAAAAAGAATGTATTTGGCTAAATTTAACTCTTAGGCTGAAGTTTATTTAAATGCTGAAGGCATGTCCAGCCCTAGCTCTCTGGCACCTGGGGCAGGAGCATTGAGGCAAGGGGAGAAGATTGCTTTACAGACCACCCTGCCAATGCAACCAGGCTAATATTCCTTCAACACTGCAATTGGCCGGTGCTATCATTTTATATAAACTAGATGACACTCTGCTATATACACTGCCCCATTTCCCTGCCTCCAACCCCCCAGCCTTAAAACATACGTATTATTTTTCTTCTCTACTTACAGTTGAGAGTATCGAGGTTTGGTGACATTAAGTAACCCGCCTAACATCACCCAACTAACAAGTTGCCAAGATGGTGTTTGAACTTGGGTTCCTTGAACTTGTAAGCACGGGGTTCCAACCTGCCAGCATCCCAGGATCATTCCTACCTGCCCCATAGATCAGTGTTCATTCCAGTACCAAAATTTATTCAGTGCCCTGCACTGTGCAAAGCACTAGAAAAAGTAGAGATGAATGGTCCTAACTTGTGAGGGTATGTGCAATCTTCTATCAAAGTCGAGGATGAGGTTTTAGTACTACTTTCTCCAGGCATCCCTGGATACCTTTGGCCACTCATAATTGGCAGTGCCCTACTGTTATTAATAAAAACTAATAAAAATTAAAATAAATAAATAAAAATTAATAATAAAAAATCAGTGGGTGTGGTGATGTGCACCTGTAGTCCCAGCTACTTGAGAGGCTGAGGCCAAACAATTGCTTGAGGCTGGGAGTTTGAGGCTGCAGTGAGCCATGATTGTGCCACTGCACTCCAGTCTGGTCAACAGAGTGAGAGCCTGTCTCACATAAATGAAGAAAAATAAATAAGACACATATCATCTAACATTTACGGAGCGCTTACTATGTGTCAGTCACTATAGGAAAAAGCCTTTCTTACGGATTATCTCATTGAATCCTTGTAAGAAACTTATGAGAATGGCCCTTTTATCAGCCTCATTTTACAGATGAGAAAACTGAGGCCTCGAGGTAAACAATTGATACTTAGAAATCCGAGTCAAAAAGTAGCAGAGCTGAGTAAACCTGGGAAATCTGGCTCTTAACCGTTTTTGCACACTGACTTGGCTGTGGCTGCCCCCTCCTCTGATCCCAATCCACGCCTGTCTTATCCCCTGACCTCTTTTGACAGCTCCTTGAGAGAGAAGAACCCTGTGCCCCTGGCCTCCCACTTTCTCTCACAGCCCCCAGCTCAGTGCTGGGCACACCTAGGAGCTGAAAACTACTGATTAACTGATTTACTCCCCACTTCACTGGAAAATGACGATGAAACAAGATTTGGGGTGGAGGTGGGGAGGGAATCCCACAGATCAGTCTGGGGCTTCTTTACAGCTCTGGCTCTTGGTCAAGTGAGATTAGGAACGATATTTTAAGAGCAGAGTTCCTTAGGAAATCTTCTACACGCCTATATTTTGCTTGCCTAGCATGATGCCCGGCACATAATAGGGTCCAATACCTCTTTGTTGAATGACTGAATGAGCTTTAAAAATTCTAAGGAGGCCGGGCGCGGTGGCTCACGCTTGTAATCCCAGCACTTTGGGAGGCCGAGGTGGGCGGATCACGAGGTCAGGAGATCGAGACCATGGTGAAATCCTGTCTCTACTAAAAATACAAAAAAAAATTAGCCGGGCGTGGTGGCGGGCGCCTGTAGTCCCAGCTACTGGGAGAGGC
Organism: Hylobates moloch; assembly: GCF_009828535.3. Classification (NCBI taxonomy): domain Eukaryota; kingdom Metazoa; phylum Chordata; class Mammalia; order Primates; family Hylobatidae; genus Hylobates; species Hylobates moloch. Next base: position 25,802,168 of record NW_026652298.1, on the reverse strand, counting down.
TGAGGCAGGAGAATGGCGTGAACTCGGGAGGCGGAGCTTGCAGTGAGCCGAGATTGCGCCACTGCACTCCAGCCTGGGCGACAGAGCGAGACTCCGTCTCAAAAAAAAAAAAAAAAAAAAAAAAAAAAAAAATTCTAAGGAATCTCACTGCTGTTGCTAGGGCTGCCGCTGGAGTCTCAGGCGGTGCTTTTCAGCTCTGTCTTATACATCAAGCTCTGCCTGTCTCGCTTTTACACCACAGTGGAAACCAAAGGCAGGGCCCCTTCGAATGCAAAGTGGCTGCTTTTGCTTGGTTTGGCTTAGAAGACATGATGCCCGGCCCCTGCTCCCAGGGGGTTCTGGCACTGCCCAAACCAACTGCGCCTCCTGGTACTGAGATATATGTGCATTTCAGATTCGTCAAAATTCACACCCTTCTCCCACTCCAAGCCACCTGCTGTTCTGATCTCATCTTTGCCTCACCTCCTTACCCAAAGATTCTTGAGGTGCAGGAAGACAGCTCCAGTGACCCCAGAAGCTTGCCTTCCTATTCTCCGAACTCGGGTGATTTTTCATCCTAAAACCATCACATAAGCCGTTTATGGCATCCATAACCCGCCTGGAGCCTTTAAACCTCTTTCTTGCGTGGCTTTTTATGAGTCTGAGATAAACAAACAACTCTCTCTCTCCAGGGACTTGGAGCCCAGATCCTTAACCTCACTCCTTAAGCCCATGGCCCCTGAGGGAGCGGAGCCAGAGGGTGGGCCCCAAAGGACTGTGGTTAAATGTGCGATGTGGAGGAAGCGGATAACATCATTGCTGCTAACGGGGAAAGTGCGGCCAGAGACCTTGAAGCAAAGATGAGCCAGAGGGCAGGGTTGCCAAGAGGCTCCAGAGCAGCCTCTGCTGGGTTGAGAAGCTCAGCTGAGCTTCTGGCAACATGTCAGATCTTGGAGGCTGTCTCCTCCCAACCCCTCATTTGGCACTAAAGAAATCTAAGTCCTGGGAAGGGAGGTGGCTTGGCCAAGGTCATATAGCCTCGGGGAGGCTGCGTGGAATAAATGACGGAATCTGTTCCCTGCACCCACTTCTTTCCCATCAGACCCTGATCTCTATAGGGCATCCAAGTCATTACAGGGAGGCTGGCTTCACCCCAATGGTGGAGGTGAAATATGGGATCTTGGCCAAGTTGATCGGCATTTTCTAACTCCCTGGCCACATTGATTGGTCTCGGAGTGACCCAGAACTTAAGGCTGGTCTAATCAGAAGAAAAATCTCTGAATCTTTGAGGAAAATCCTGGGAAATACTGGCCCTCCTTTCCCTGGGCTAGAAATGAACACAGGATACAAACTGGTTGCAGCAGCTGAGGCCAGGCATCGTGTGACATCAAGAGGGAATAAGGTGGACTCCATGGAAAGCAGAGAGGAGAGATGGAAAGAAAAGGAATCCCAGGTGATAGTTCTGAGTTGCTAGATCAAACCTTACCTGAAGCCTTTCCTCTGCAATGTTCAGCTACATGATCCAATAAAGTCTATTTTTAAGACAGACTGGGCTGGGCACAGTGGCTGATGCCTGTAATCCCAGCACTTTGGGAGGCTGAGGCAGGCAGATCACCTGAGGTCAGGAGTTTGAGATCAGCCTGGCCAACATGGTGAAACCTCGCCTCTACTAAAACCGCAAAAATTAGCTGAGCGTGGTGGCATGTGCCTGTAATCCCAGCTGCTCGGGAGGCTGAGGCATGAGAATCTCTTGAACCCAAGAGGCAGAGGTTGGAGTGAGCCGAGATCACACCACTGCACTCCAGCCTGGGTGATGGAGTGAGACTGTGTCAAAAAAAAAAAAAAAAAGACTAAGTCTTATTACTGTTAGTAATAGATGTTCTTGCTTGTAAACAAAATATCCCCAACTGATAAACAGATGACTGGTGGCCCTAGAAACTTGCCTCTGGTCTTTTACTCCTGGTTAGGGGTGCTGGGCCCAAAGGGAAGGCCTCTATGCCTGGCTACATGCCTGGATAAGCTTTAGATACAACTAAGGTTGACTGGTTTGGAGTTTAGAGCCCCCACTAGCAGACATTTTATACTTCCCTTGTTCAGGCAAGTGGGTTGGCTAATTACATGGGTTCAGAAAGCATTTTCTTGGCGCTTACTCCTGTCCTGCCCTCATGAATCCTTAGCATTTTTGCACATCTCTATAGCAATGCTTATCTCACCATATATATATATATATATATATTTATATTTTATATATTTACGTATAATATAAATATATATATATATTTATATATATGTTTTTTAGATGGAGTCTTGCTCTGTCACCCAGGCTGGAGTGCAGTGGTGTGATCCCAGCTCACTGCAGCCTCTGCCTCCTCGATTCAAGCGATTCTCTTGCCTCAGCCTCCTGAGTAGCTGGGATCAGGGGTGTGAGCCACCACGCCCGGCTAATTTTTGTATTTTTAGTAGAGACGGGGTTTCGCCATGTTGGCAAGGCTGATCTCGAACTTCTGACCTCAGGTGATCCGCCTGTCTTGGCCTCCCAAAGTGCTGCGATTGCAGGCATGAGCCACTGCGCCCAGGCCTATCTCACTATATTTTAATGATTAACATCCACATCAGGCTTCTGTAGACCTCAGGCTTGCTGAAGATGACATTAAACCTCATTCACCTTTGGATGCGTGCACCGGCCATGTCTGACACAAGCTTTGTATTCACGGATGCTTCTGGAGTGGATGAAACAATCTCTTCCCGCTCCCTGCCTCTTTGTCTGATGAGCCTTCATTACACTCCACTTTCTTCCCTTTGTAAATTAGGATGAGGTGAAAAAGCACAGCAGACAAGATGCGAAGCATTCACGCCAAGTCCTCAATTCACAAACTGAGGATTTGATCTGCTGTTGTATTCCCAGAGTGCTAGGTCCCGTATGGGACACCAACTCCATCCCATATGCTCACTGTTCTGCGCTGCTGTGTATAAAGCCCTGGGCAAGAGGACAAGGGAGAGAAAAACCGGAAAGACTGAGTCAGGGAAGGCTCGGGATGAAATTTGAGTCTGTTGGGATCATTCTGCCTAAACGACAGAGGAGAGAGCTTGGGCCCGGGGAGGAGTCCCCCTCCTCCTGGCTCAAGGTCACCGGGACAGACCAGTCAGGATGGGAAAGAACTCCACTTTCAGGAGCAAGACCTGTTTCCCCAGGACCTGGGCCCTGTGCAGACAAGAAGGCGGACTTCAGGATGGATGGGGAAAAGGGACACGCTGGGAGGCTCCCGGGCAAGCCTCTGGGGCTTGCATCCTGAGAAGGTTTGAGTAACTCCACGGGTCTCCCTGTTGCCGCTATACCACTTGCCAACTGGGTTTGGAGTCTCTTGGCTTGTGAGTCCTCAGGGACCAGAGAAGTGACTCAGTGAACACTTAGTACATCCTTGGCACCGGGGATTGTGTGTGATTCAGGAGTCACTCACAGAGCTTGTGCTGATTAACTCCAGAAACTCACCCAAAGCCTCCTCTCCACCCCTTCTAGCCCAGGATGAAGGGATCAGACTGTGGCTCTGACACTCCTAAAATGTTTCTCACGTGTCCACCTGCCAACTGGTCTGGTACCGACAGAAGATCCCTGGACCGCGAACTCCGGGGCTAGGAGCTTCCGCCATGCACTGCCTCCTTCCAGGGGCCCACAGGGAAAACAGGACCTCGGGACCCCCTCTCTTCCTGACCTCCCCTGGATTCTGACCGGGCCCACCCTCAACCAAAGCTCCCCTGTTTCGCTGCCCCCAGCCTCTCTTTTTCCGCCTTGGGAATTGTCCCCCTCGCCCCCCATCCTACTCCCACTACGTCCTGGGGGGTGTCTGTCTTCTCTGATCGCCCCCACCCCCTTTCTTTCCCTCCTGCTTTTCCTCCCTCGGCTCCGCCCCCAGGCCCCGCCCTCTCCGCCCCGGCCCGCGTCCCCCCGGCCCCTTCCCCATCACCCTCCCCTCCAGCGGGGACAGGGGTGTGGGGAGGGGGCATCGCGCGGGCCAGGCGCCCGCCCCTCCCTGCGCGCCCCGTCCTCGAGCGCGCGCCCGGCGCCCCCCTCCGCGGCCTCCCGGCTCCCGCCTCCCCGCCTTCTCCTCCTCCTGGTGACGTCCGGGTCCCTGCCCGTCTGAAAACTCCGCGCCGCGGCGGTGGAGGCGGCGGCGGCGGCGGCGGCAGCGGCGGCGGCGGCGGCGGAGGAGG
>NW_026652298.1:25728771-25792980 GCF_009828535.3 Hylobates moloch | reverse complement strand
CCTGGGTTCAAGCAATTCTTGTGCCTCAGCCTCCTGAGTAGCTGGGATTACAGGTGTGCACCACCACGCCTGGCTAATTTTTGTATTTTAGTAGAGACAGGGTTTCACCATGTTGGCCAGGCTGCTCTCGAACTCCTGGCCTCGTGATCCGCCCGCCTTGGCCTTCCAAAGTGCTGGGATTTTAGGCCTGACCCACTTTGCCCAGCCCCCAAAATCTTTATTCTACTTTTCTCACTTCTTGTTGCAGATTCCTAAAAAGTTACCAACCCTAGAATAGCAGCAGACATGCAATTTACATTGAATCAGACCCCTAACTCATGATGCAAATACAAGGGTAGTAATAATGATAATAATAATAATAATAATAATGGCTGCATAGCAGTTATGATGTGTTAGGTGGTTTTAAAAATGGATACGTAATAGTTTTACATATTTTGGGATACATGTGATATTTTGATAGGTTCATATAATGTGTAATGATTAACTCAAAGTAAGTGGGATATTCATGACCTCCAACATTTATCTTTACTTTTTTGTCAGAGACACTGAAATTCTTCTCCTCTAGCTTTTTTTTTTTTTTTTTTGAGACAGTTTTGCTCTGTTGCCCAGCCTGGAGTGCAGTGGCGCAATCTTGACTCGCTGCTACCTCTGCCTCTCAGGTTCAAGCAATTCTCCTGCCTCAGCCTCCTGATTAGCTGGGATTACAAGCACCCGCCACCACACCTGGCTAATTCTGTTTGTATTTTTAGTAGAGATGAGGTTTTGCCACGTTGGCCAGGCTGGTCTTAAACTCCTGGCCTCGGGTGATCCGCCTGTCTCCGCCTCCCAAAGTGCTGGGATTATAGATGTGAGCCACTGTGCCCGGCTCTTCTAGCTATTTTGAAATATACAATAGATTATTGTTAACGATAGTCACACTACTGGACTACCAGACACTAGAGCTTATTCCTTCTATCTAACTGGACTTTTATCCTTCCAATCAACATCTTCCTCCTCACTCCCCTAATCACTTATCTACTCTCTATCTTCTTGTCATCTACTTTTTTAGCTCCTACATAGGAGTGAGAACATGTGATATTTGTCTCTAAGGGCTTGGCTTATTTCAGTTGATATGGCCTCTGCTTTATTCATGTTGCTGCAAATGACAGGATTTCACTTTTTAACAGCTGACTAATATTCCACTGTGTGTGTATACCACATTTTCTTTATCCATTCATCCATTGATGGGCACTTAACTTGATTTCATATCTTGGCTATTGTGAAGAATGTTGCAGTAAGCATGAGAGTGCAGATAGCTCTTCGATTTATTGATTTCCTTTCCTTTGGATAATTAATTCCTTTCCTGTGTAGACACAGTAGTGGGATTGCCAGATCATATGGTAGTTCTGTTTTCAGATTGTGAAGAACCTTCATACTCTTCTCCATAGTGGCTGTACTAATTTACCTTCCCACCAATGGTGTATGAGGGTTCCGTTTTCTCACGTCCTCACTAGTGTCTGTTATTTTTTGTCTTCTTGATAAAAGCCCTTTCAGGTGGGGTGAGATGATATCTCATTGTGCTTTTGATTCACAGTTCCCTGGTGATTAGTGATGCTGTGCATTTTTTTATATATCCATTGGCCATTTGTATGTCTTCTTTTGAGAAATATCTATTCAGCTCTTTTGCCTGTTTAAAAAATTGGACTACTTGTTTTTTTGCTGTTGAGTTGTTTGAGTTCTTTATATATTTTGGTTATTAATCCCTTGTCAGATGGGTAGTTTGCAAATATTTTCTTCCATTCCGTAGATTGTTTAACTTGTTGATTGTTTGCCGTGCAGAAGCTTTGTAGCTTGATGCGACCCTGTTTGTCTATTTTTGCTTTTGTTACCTGTGCTTTTGAGGTCTTACCCAAAAAAAATTCTTGCTCAAGGTCCTGAAGTGTTTCCCCAATGTTTTTTTCTCTAGTTGTCTCATAGTCTCGGGCCTTAGATTTAAGTCTTTAATCTATTTTGATTTGGTTTTTGTATATGGTGAGTGATGGGGCCTAGTTTCATTCTTAAGTTTATCCATAGGTAATGGTTATCCCGTTTTCCCAGCACTACTTACTGAAGACTTTCCTTTCCCCAGCGTCTGTTCTTGATGCCTTTGTCAAAAATAAGTTGATATAAAAGTGTGGATTTATTTCTGGGTTCTCTATTCTATTTGCCAGGCACTGTTCTAAACCCTTTTTGTGCATGAACTCATTTAATCCTTCAAGCTATGTACTATTATATTTTCAACAGTCAAGAATTGAACTTGAAGTTGGCTAGAGAGAGGAGTCTTGAGTTCAGCTCTCTCTAACCAAGGGAGAAGGGGAGGAGGGGGCAAGAGGATATTGTTCAGGGTTCTTTGGCCAGGGAAAATGGCCTTTCTTTCAACCACAACAGACTTCCTGCTGCTCCATTCCTTCAGACGGCTCTGTGGTTGGCCCACTGAGGAGCCCACCACTTGTACCTGAGAGCCTGGGTCTGCAGCACACTGGAGAGTTATCTCAATAAACATGCAGTGCGGATCATCTTGTGGACACTTCCTTCCGCCTGCAACGGAAACTACCCGTTTGCCCGCAGATGCTCATCAGATGGTGCCCATGTGCTCTCTGGGTTCGGTTGCCCCCTCCCTGATTGGAAGCCAGAGGCATCACAAAGCCTGGTGACTTTTGGCCACAAGGCGCGTGGTTTCAGTTTAAGATGAGTTTGTGGGGCAGAGAGGTTGATGCAAATGTTGCCTACCCAGGAGGCACAAACATTGCAACTGTGGTGATGATGAGGTGCATTTATCGAATGCACCAAACACTGTGGAGGGACTAAAAAGACATGCTTTTATTGAATTCTTATAACATCTGGCAAGTTAAGAGCTATTGTGTGGGGTGGGGTGTCACCTTAGCCCTGAACCTGGACACTGGCATTATTAGTGTCAGGAACTGCAAACCCAGACACCCTGCCAGATGAGGAAGGGGTGGGACCCATTCTCAAGCTTTGTGTGTGGACGAGTGTGTCTTATCTTTCAGGGCCACCTAGGGGCAATGAATGGATTTGTCCTGTCCCAGGCCTGGTTTGTCCCAGCCAGGTGACTACTGCTTATCTGGACATCTAATCCAGGCTAATGTGTCAGTGGATGCTAATGAGGTAATGTGGTAAGAGGTATTTGTTTCTGCTCCCAGGGCACGCTTTGCCATAATTTTTGGCCACAAGGCGTGTGGTTTCAGTTTAAGATGAGTTTGTGGGGCAGAGAGGTTGATGCAAATGTTGCCTACCCAGGAGGCACAAACATTGCAACTGTGGTGATGATGAGGTGCATTTATCGAATGCACCAAACACTGTGGAGGGACTAAAAAGACATACTTTTATTGAATTCTTATAACATCTGGCAAGTTAAGAGCTATTATTTTCATCTCTGTTTTACTGACTGAAATAATAAAAACTAGGGCAATAAGTTGGATGAAAATTAAGCAGATGTGAAGTGTCCAAACTAGGAATTGAAGTTGGGTGGTGTCTCCAAAGGCTGTGTTCTTAGTCTACTCAGTTCAGAGTCAGTAAGTCCATTGACTCTAGCCCCTCATTTTCCCCTTCCCTCCATCCATTTATGCATGCATTTGTCCATCCATCCATCCATCCATCCATCCATCCATCCATCCATCAGTCCATTCATCTATTTGTCTGTCTGACCATCCATCCATCCATCAGTCCATTCATCCTCTGTCCATTCATCCATCCATCTGTCCATCCGTTTACCCATCCATCCATTCATCCACCTATCCAGCCATCCTCCACTCCTGTAGTTAGAAGGTACCAGTCCCTGTGTCCAGCACTGGAACTACCTTGGTGAACAGGACAAATGTGCCTCCTGTCCTCCAGGAGGACCAGTCTAGCAGGCAAGAGTTAGAGCCCGTGCTGATAAGTGGCCGATCTCTAGGGAGATCACTCTCACATCCTAGCCTGGTTCATTGCCTATGCCCTTTCCCTTGGTGACCTCTTGAACACACAACGGAGGTATCCTCTGGGAAGGTCAGGGCAAGGAGTAAGTAGTATGATTCAGAGCCCTGGGAGCCCTGAGGTCTCTGCCATTCCAGAACTGTCCATGAGACCTGGGCTGCTCCGCTCATGCGGCCAAGCTCTTCTTCTTATAGCTGATGAAACAACCCTGGAAATGATCCAGGGGAGCAGATGGGCAGATGCTGTGGGGCCTGGGAGGCAGGTCGTGTGATGTTGAGGAAGAAGACAGTGGTCTGACATAATCGGTGGTACGGCACTTTGCCTCTCTGGAGCTCAGTCTCCTCGTCTGAAGCACAGGGGCCATGAAGGCACCTACCTGCCAGGGCTTGATGGTGAGGCACAGCTCTGGGTCATGGTCAGTGCTCTGCTGTGCCCCCTGATGCAGGCACATCATAGGAGATGTTTGCTAGAGCCAGGAGGACTTTCAAATCCGTGGCCTGTGGGTGGGTTTGATTTTGTCCACATGGTGTGTTAGAATAAATAGGCCCTGGAATTTAAAGATTAGGATATGCCGTGAGACAGCGTAGATTTTTGGAATTCTTTTAAAAGTCATAAGATCTGGCAATACAGGGTCCATGGTGCTTGCTTGGTGTTAAACAGCCAAGCTGAGGAATGGTGACACTGCAGAAGAGTTCCCCTTAGATCTCTCCTGTCACCTGTGCCACCTGGCTGGCCCCTCTTGGCTGTTGAGTTTGCAGCCCATTTGGAAGACCTCCGTGTTCACTGGGAAGACATAAAAATGAGCATCTGTGGTTACCCTATTCCCATGTGGCTTATTCACTGCACTTATTTGCCTCTGACTGCCTGTGCCTTGCCCTGGCATGATGGAGTCTCCCTCTCCGCGTAGCTGGTGGTGGAGACCCAGAATATGCAAATGCTTATAAGCATGAGGCCATCCTGAAGGCAAATGTCCCTGACAGAAATAGAATCATGCATTCCGCAATTTGATAAACCTGTTTCCCCTCTGCAGGGAGTGTGAGTGACAGCCTCCTTTGAGTCATCTGCCCCTCACTCTGTGTTTCCCGTGACCTTGTCCCCCAGTAACACGCATTGGGAAGTTGGGAGTCTTTAGAGACAAGGGGGAGGTGGAAAAGTAGAACATTCCTGAACACCTTGGCTTGGTCCCAACGCTGTCAGGGACGGACCGTGACTTTCATCTCTGTGTCTTTTTGGCACTTCATCAGATGATGCTAATAAGCCTGCCTCCCTCCCCGGGTTGTGAGGATTAAATTTGATAAACAGATGAGAAAGTGCTTTGAAGCTCAGAAAGCCCCATGCGAATGGAAGAGGGGCTCATGTCTTCAAGCAGCACAATGTGGGAGTGTTCAGACGGGGTTGTCTGCGTTCTTTCCTCACAGCGTCTTGTAACCCGTGGGGGACAGGGAGAGAATGAATGAGTGAAATCCACTGGAAATTTCACACCTACTCATCCATTCATTCATCAGATATTGGTTGGGGTCTGCTGTGTGCCAGACCTTATGCACAGCGAGGGGAAAGACGGATGTGACCCTGCCCTCATGCTCTTTATGGTTTGGGGGCAGGATGACCTCCCAATAAAAACAAACAAGAACATTACAAAAAATCAAATTGTTACAAGTGCAGTGAAGGAAACCATTAGGGAGCTGAACAAAAAGAAAGAGCTATGGATAAGCATTTGTTTTGGATGGGTGGATTTATTTTACTTATTTGGGGGTAAGGATTTATTTTGGGTCATGCCTTTTGCCATAGTAGTCCTAAATGAGCCTCAGGATTCCAAAATATGATATAGACACCAATCGTGATGCACCAGTGGTTGGAGGTGCTACAAGGGCAGATATTCTGTAAAAACTCTTTATAAAAAGTGACTATTCATATCTGTACAACATTTATTCACTTCTTAAATTTATTTGTTAATTTATTGAGACAGAGACTCCTTACGTCACCCCGGCTAGAATGCAGTGGTTTGATCTCAGCTCACTGCAGCCTTGACCTCGCAGGCTCAAGCAGTCCTCCCACCTCGGCCCCCTGAGTAGGTGGGACTACAGGTGTGTGCCACCATGCCCGGCTAATTTTTGTATTTTTTGAAGAGGTGGGGTTTTGCTATGTTGCCCAGGTTGGTCTGGAACTCCTGGGATCAAGTGATCCTCCCACCTCAGCCTCCCAAAGTGCTGGGATTACAGGCGTGAGCCACCACGTCTGGCTCACTTCGTAAATATTGCCTGCGTTCTTTTAGTTGCTTTTTTCCCAACAAAACCATATGATATAAACGTTACTCTAAATGTACGACTTGATGAATTCTCACAAACTGAACACATCCGGGTATCCTAGACCAGGAAGAATCATAGCACTGACAACATCCCAGATGCACTCTCTTCTTCTTGGGTGAATATTTAAAGAAATTATTAATCTCTGTATATTTCTTTAAATGTATATTATAGAAAATACAGAAATATAACCAGCCAATCAAAATGACAGCTTCAACACTATTCTTGTTTAACATGCAGATAAAGTGGCATTTAAGTAAGAAGAAGTGGGTTAACAAAATGAAAACACATAAGCAAACTCTAACTGGATTTCAAATCCTGATTGCAGCTTGGTTGGTTAATGATGATCAAGGAAGTGCTGAGATGGCCAAGGTTTGGTCAATGTCAACTTAACCAGTTTGAAGAGTCTTTGCCCCTCTGGTAAACAGCTGTGCTGTTTTGTTCTGAAGTTCAAGCGGGAAAGATTGAAGTTAGATATTAGGAGGAACTGTGTTCTGGGTCCATTGGAAAGGAATTCCCCATTGGAGGCCCTCTCCGATGTCTGCATTGCTCCCACAGTTCTGGAAAGTAATGGCCCCAGAGCTCCCCATGCCTGTCTTCTGTGACTGAGTTCTGGACATTTCATGTGCATCTTTTGGATTCACTGTGCATTTGCTTCACGTTGAGTATTTGTACTCTATTCCCCCAAGTGTTGGACATGAAATTAGCATGATGAATGGGTCCCCAAATGGGCCAGTAATGACTACATTAACTTAACCCTGAACCAGAACTCTCTTCTTCAGAACCAGGGTAACAGAACCGCAGTACAACGTTAGCAGCAATTCAAAAGGGCAATGGAGACAACTAATCATTTCATAATGAGCGAGGGGAGAAGCAATAAAAGCCGGGAGCCCAAGGACGGCATGATAATTTTGCAGAGTCTCAGCTCTCAACCAGACTCACGTTCATAAAATAAACAAATGTTTTTGGTAATGGAAAGCTAATGTATACATTATTTAAGGATAGTATTAAAACCAGATTAGATGGATCAAGTAATACAGCAGTTACCTCATTAAGCATCCTTTCTTTGGTGATGTGAAAAAGTTATTCTTTTTTTTCTTCTTCTTCTTTTTTCCTTTTGAAATGGGGCTTTATTAATTAGAGATGTAATGGGAAATCTTATTTTTTTTCCCAGACTAGTGGCTGTTTTCTGTTTATTTCTTAAGGGAGGACTATGCTTTGCAGATGTTCTCTTTGAAATAAAAGCCTATTCATTGTCTCTCTTTTGCACTTTCTTTTATCCCAGCTCAAAAGGGGCAGCTGTTATGAAAGACACTGAGAACCCCGTTTGCTTGTCATCAAGTATTGCAGATGATTCTGTTGTCGCTGTAAAATGCTCTTATTGCCTGCTTTTTCATGTAATCCTACTGAGGGATAGTTTTCAAATTGTGACGTCTGATTTTCTCTTGTTTAGAAGGTGAGTTAAAGACAGAAAGCAGGGAGAGATGTTAAGCTAAACATCTCCTAAGGAAGGATGTTCAGTGAAAGACAGGGTGGTTTGGAAATGGGTAGAAGTTAGGTTATTCATTCTTCTTTGGCCTAGAGTCTGACTGATGTTTGGCTTTCTTTTAGAATTAAAGCAAACAAAAAATGCACAACAGCAACATTTGGAGGAAACTGACTGTTTATTGGAGTGAGCAGGCAGATACAGCCCTCCAACGAAAGTGGGTGCTAGAAAGCAGCGATGGGGAATACGTAAGCCAGAAGGAAGCCTAGAGCTTTGTGAGTCAGGTCTGTGCTCCAGATGGAATAATGGCAGCATAGGGTCCTCTTCCTCCTTCTTTCTTAATTAAAGAAAAGGTAAATTTTAAAAATCAAAACTTGAATTAGTAGCCAAAATCAATGATTTCCAATCCAAATCAAATTTAGAGCGCCTGTTAGGAAATTTGAAATTCTGGTCTTCATTCCCAGAGGTAACCATTTGAGTGAGGGAGGATGTGGCTGCCCCTACTACAGGCCCACTAAGTCACTTTGCTTATCTGTGTTACCTACAAGATAGCTGTTGGGATTTGAGTTTGCAACTTTCGGAATGATAATAATAATAATTGCTATTATCTATTAGATGTCACTACATGGCAGGCGCTGTGCTGTACTGAGCAGCGTCTCCTAGATTATCATTTTAATCATTATATCAGCCTTATGATGTGTCTGCTGATAGTATTCCCATCTACAGATGAGGAAATTGAGGCATAGAGAGGGTAAGAAATCACCCGCAGTCACAGAGCAGACTTGGAATTTCAACTCAGCCAGCGTGACTCAGGAGCTTGTGTGTCAAATGCCATTGCATGTGCCGCACAGAAAGATGTAGCAACTCCCATTAGGTTTTCTTCAGAAGGACACTGCCAGAAAGTTGCTACTGTTGCTGGGCGTGGTGGCATACGCCTGTAATCCCAGCACTTTGGGAGGCCTAGGTGGGAGGATCGCTGGAGCTCAGGAGTTCAAGACCAGCCTGGGCAACATAGTGAGACCTCGTCTTTACAAAAACATAAAACAATCAATCAGCTGGGCATGGTAGCATGCCTGTAGTTCCAGCTACTTGGGAGGCTAAGGTAGGAGGATCACTTGATCCTGGGAGGTTGAGGCTGCAGTGAGCCGTGATCACACCACTGCACTCCAGCCTGGGTGACCGAGCAAGATCCTATCTCAAAAAAAAAAAAAAAAAAAAGGTTTGCACTGTTTGCCCACTGCAAAGATGGAACCACTGACACCCAGCAGTGAGTGAATTGAATTGCCCAAGTTCAAACCACCACGTAAAATGCACAGAGTGACTTATTGCCTGTAAAAAAAGGTCGAGTGGGAAACTGACTGTGGACGTGGGCATCTATGAAGCTGGAAATCTGGCTCTGGTAGAAGTACCCTCACCCTGATTCCCATCCTCTGTGTGCACAGAGCGAAGCTGGGGTGACAGCCTCCACCTTCCATCCATAGTCTTGCAGCAGAGAGGTAGCACCTGACACGTAATATTTTGATAAGTTGCTGATTTGTATTAAAATAATAATTACAGCAATAATTACAAGCACAGATTTCATTGAGACTCAGCTGCTGACGGTGAGAAAAAATAATTAATTGCATATTCTCTGGAAATCAAATGGAAGCCAGACCTGGCCTTTTTCCTTTGTGAGAGTCCAGCTCAGGTTTTGCTGTAGGTTGAAGGCCGTGTATTTTGCCAGATGCTGTTTATGTTAATAGTATTGATGGCAGATTTCCATGCGAGGAGTCGCTGGTAATTGGGTGAACATCATCTTTATGCACAGACGCTGCAGAAAATAGCCTGGCCGGATTCTGACGGTAGCACCATCCCTTAAACCATGAAACAAACTCCACCCTGGAAGTAAACACAATAATAGCGGAAAACAATTTAAATCTACCTTTTATTCTCTCTCTCTTTCCTTCCTTCCTTCCTTCCTTCCTTCCTTCCTTCCTTCCTTCCTTCCTTCCTTCCTTCCTTCCTTCCTTCCTTCCTTCCTTCCTTCCTTCCCTTTCTTTCCTTTCTTTCTTTCTTTCTTCAGATGGAGTCTCGCTATGTTGCCTAGGCTGGTCTCGGACTTCTGACCTCAAGTGATCCGCCCACTTAGGCCTCCCAGAGTGCCGGGATTACAGGTGTGAGCTACTGTGCCCAGCCATTATTATTAAGTATTCTTAAGTACTCTAGCATTGGCAGGTACCTGGCCATCATGAAGAAGTCATAGCTAATTTAATTTGATGGCTCTCATTCTCTTTACACTTCTGTTTTTGAAGCTGATTGAATTGTAAGCTACTTTATTATAAAAACTTGCTAAACTTCTCTTGAAGTAGAACATGCATGAGAAAGAAGGCAGAAATCATGAATAAACAGCTTCAGAAAGGGATCACGCCCAACTAACCAGCACCTGAATTCAGAGCCCACCAGCCCCCGGGATCCCGGCCATGTTCCAGTCTGACCCCACGCCTCCAACGGTAGGGTCTCTATCGTGACTTCTAACCCCACCAGGTACTTTTGCCTCTTTTTAGAAATGGAATCATACAGTCTATACTCTTTTGTGCCTAGTTTGTTTTGGTTAACATTGCGTCTGGGAGTTTTATCTCTATCCAGGGTTGGCGAACCCCAGCTTGCAGGCCAAATCTGGTCCTTTGCCTGTTTTCATATGGCCTGTGAGCTAAGGATGGATTTTATGTTTTTAAATAGTTGCGGGGGCGAGGTGGGGGGAGGAAAGAATGATATTTTGTGATGTGTGAAAATTATATGAAATTCAAATTTGTTTCCACAAATTGACTGGGCGTGGTGGCTCATGCCTATAATCCCAGCACTTTGGGGGGCCGAGTTGGGTGGGTCACTTGAGGCCAGAAGTTTGCTACCAGCCTGACCAACATGGTTGAAACCCCATCTCTACTAAAAGACACAAAAAGAAAAAAATAGCTGGGTGTGGTGGTTGATACCTGTAGGCCCAGCTACTCGGGTGACTGAGGCAGGAGAATCACTTGAACCCGGGAGGCAGAGGTTGCATTGAGCCAAGATTGTGCCACTGTACTTCAGCCTGGATGACAGAGTAAGACTCTGTCTCAAAAAAAAAAAAAAAAAACAGAAAAGAAAAGAAAAGAAAATTGCGACCATAAATGAAGCTTTATTGGAACACAGCCATGTCCATTTCATTTATATATCAGCTATGGCCGCTTTTGTGCTGTGACAGCACAATTGAGTAGTTGCAACAAAGACTGCATGGGCCCTAAGCCTAAAATATTTACTATCTGGCCTGTTACCAGAAAGTTTGCTAACCCTGTATCTATATTGTTTCATAGAGTTGTAATTGTTCATTTGCATTATTTCATTGTGGAATATACCACAATTTACATATCCATTCTGTTTTATGGGCATTTGGGAAGTTCCCAGTTTAGGGCCATTATAAATAGTGCTGCTGTGAACATTCTTGTGCATATCTTTTGGTAAACATATGCGCATATTTCTGTTGAGTATATACCTAGGAGCGGAATTGATTTAACTACTTTTTTTTTTTTACCAATTGATTTGACAATTATATTTTAATTTAGAAGTCTTACCTTTCAGAGTAGGAAGTAAAGCGCAGTAATACTTTCAAATGCTGAAACTCTGTAACAAGGCTTATTTTCCTAATTAGTCTTGCAAAATTCAGAGTCCGTAGAAGCAGTTTCTTAATTGTCCATTGTTCTTCCATTCTCAGTCCCTTCCAGGCTGTTGGGAACAAGCCCGATGTCAACTGCTTTAGTTGCTTTTGGGAATGGTGCCATCGTTTAATTTCTTATACCAAAGCCATATTGTCCACAGCACTCTTATCTTTATTCAGCAAAACAGGTTTGGCAGAATTAGGCGGTTTTTTTCTAGACGTCACTTTCTGCTTTGATTGACTTCTGTTTATCTCTGGCTTTCTGGTTTTCTTGCTGGGAAGCAGATGAATATAGCCCTGCGTCCCCAATAAGATCTCTAGCCTGCAGTAGCGTGTGTCATTTTACATTGAAACTCTGCTGAAATATCCCTTTGGGGACTGCATATGCTGTACACGGCCACAGCATCGGAGCACGGAGACTTCCCCAGAGGAGCTGCCTTGGTGTGTGTTGTCAGCATTGTTTAGAAATGCAGGATCCTGCGTCAGTTTCTGAATGCCGGTCACTTCCCATTTGCTGCTTTACTTTTTGGACACTAGTACTGACAGGGTTGGGAGAGTAACATTAGGATACCCTAGGATCCACCCATCTTTCAGGTTTGCTTGGTACTGGCTGAAAAATGACTTAATATCCCTTCTGCGGCTTGTCAAAGAGTCCTGTCAGTTCCTCTCCTAAGCCAACCCACTTTACCAGGAGTAAAGCCCTAGCTGTTCTAGGAGCCTGTCTTCTGATTCTGCCTGGTGCAATGAACAAACTTAAGGAATGTCACAAGAGAAGATGGTCAGCTGCTGTTTTAGTATTACTTTTGGAATGAAATTTGAATTTAGTGCAGAAAGGATTCGTGGACTTGAAATCCTTGGTCTCAGCTAAAATCTTTTCTATCTGACTCAGGATCTGGAAGCCTCAGTTTTCGTCTTTAAAATAGGGCTGCAAAGCTGTAATGCTGTTGTGGTTATGATTCCATGGTTTGGATTTCCCAGATATGAGAAACTTAACCCTTCAATTCTGGTAGTTTGCCTCCTTTCCCTTTAGCTTAATGGCTTGTCTTTTTCTGCTGGAATATTTACTTTTGATAAGGTAAGACTTTAGAATTGTAAGTATTCATTGAAACTCTTTACAAAGGGGTGTGTGTGTGTGTATGTGTGTGTGTGTGAGTGTGTGTATTCTAGGGGAAGAATTTCTCTTTTTAAAGACTACTTTCTAGATGTTCTAACATGTGCTAATTACAACTGATAGTTAACTTGGTCTAAAAAGAAACTTAATAGATTTCAAAAGTAGAAATCTTCCAGACTTCCTTCATAAAACAATAAGATATATTGAAAATTAGCCTCTAAAAGACAATCACATAGAAATTTAAACAATCAAAACTCTTCTGAGTAATTCTTAGATCAATGAATAGCTTAAATTTGACATTTCAGATTATATATTGATTAGCGAAAATGAAAATACTTCATATCAAAACTTGAGATAAGGTTAAAACTGTGCCCAGAGGAAAACTGGTAGTCTATTTTAAAAGCACTTTAGGTTTTGACATTAAATATGAAAGAGTAAAATAATTAAAAGTCCATTAAAAAATAATTGAGGCTGGGATGGTCTCGAACTCCTTGGCTTCAAGCCACCCTCCTGCCTTGGCCTCTCAATGTTTTGGGATTATATGTGTGAGCCATAGTGCCAGGCCTGAGACCCTGTCACTAACAACAACAACAAAAAAAAAAGAAAAGAAAAGGAAGAAATAGAGAATAAAACAAAAGAAAGTAGGACATTAATAAAAATAAAGGCAGAAATTCACAAAACAGAATGCAAACATGGTAGTATTAATTCATGAGAACCTTTAATGACCCAACCATACAAAGTGCTAATTTCCTTCCTCTTAGGGTTAGAATCTGTGAATAAGCTATAGGTTCCTTAATTCTCAATGCTTGCTCAATGCTTCTCTTATAGCAATTGAGTAAGGGAACCTGTCAGTAGCAGGAGGCACCACTGGTTTCATGTTATTAGGATGGCGGGTTAGGGGAAGTCATCACTTAGCCTGCCCACATCAAAGCAAAGCACACTTCATGTACCTTTTTCCTGCTGATCAATTTCCTCTCATTTTTAAGAATAGTTAAGAATGGCAAGGTAGCTTATCATTTTGTAGAATACCTTTAGTGTCCTGCAGGTTCCCAGTGAACTTTCTCCCCAGTTTTCATGCCTTCCTGTGTCTTGTAAAGCCAGGGTTCTCCTCATTACTGAGTGACTCGTTGGGGTGGGTTGAGCTCTGGGGAGCAGGTCCCTGGGGTGATGGGCAAGAGTCTTCTATCTCACTAAGCACAAGGCTACTCCACAGCAGAAATGGGAAGCCGACCTTGTTGGTTTGGAATTGACTTTGATGTCCTCCCAGCAACAGCCATTGATAATCTACTGTGTGTCACATAGTAGAAGTTTTCTATGAGTGCAATGCTTTATAGATGTACCCAGGATGTTTGCAGATACTTACTCATTCACGCAACAGATTTTACCAAGAGCTTACTAGGTGCCAGTCACTGCACGGGAGCTGGGGTTGGAGCAGTGGACAAAATGGGGTCCCTGACTTCCTGCACCTCAGGTTCCGATGGAGGGGACAGTGAGTCAGGGAGAAGGGGAGGGTCATCTGGGAAGGCTTTTCCAACAAGGTGACGTTTAAGATGAAACAAAGAGAAGATAGTCGGGCATGGATTGAGGGGAGAGGAGGTAAACAATGTGGTCATTATGAAAAGGACATGAAAGTCATTTGGGAAGAAGGACAGGAACAAGAGACTGCAGGGGCTTCCAGGCCACCGTCAACCGTTCTCTGGAGTGAGGTTCCCAACAGGCCTGCTAATGGGTTCGTCATCTCTGTTTTATTAAAAACCTAGAAAAGTTGACTGGTTTAGAAATTACATGATTTGGAGGTGGAACTTGAACACTTGCAAAAAGTTGATCACTTTCTTTGAAGACAAAATCACTCTGTCCAACAACCTTCCCAGAGTGCCTCTGCAGTTATTATCACTCCACCTCCAACGAAAGAACATTTGTCCTTTCCATGCAACGGCTTTCCCGATTCCCCACCTGCCCCTGCAGAATGATGATGTCCCCAACTCGGAACTTCTGTCCCTCATCCCCATGTCAAAACTTACCTGTCTTTGGTCCTGTCCTAAGGTGTTTGATTTTGAGGGTGGTGGTGTCTTACACTCCCCTCAGCTTGGTAACACTGATCTAGAGAGATGGCAGATGGGGGCTGCCTGGTCTGGCAGCAGTGTCTGTCTGTGATGGCGGGCTGTGCTGTGCTGGAATGTCTTAGTCTGTTTACAAAGCAAGACAAAGTGATCTAGACTTTCAGGAGTCAGGATACCTGGATTCCAGAACCTGTTCTGTGTCTTGCTTGGTGTGGCTTTGGGCTGCCTGCCTTTCAGGGTCTCTGTTTCCCCATCTTTAAAATGGTCTGAGGGATTCTAGGTCCCTTGTGCTCTGAACTTTTGGGTCTCTTGTGGTTACCTGTGCCCTGATTGCACATGTCTCTTCTTCCAGCCGTGTGTGTGACCCACGTGTCCTTTCCCACCTCCATGTGTATGTGGCTGTTTTGGTGTGATTGTCTGCAGAAAAGAGTCCTTTCCTCCCAGTACCTCCCCCTTCTACCTAATAATAAACTCTAGAATCCTTCTCACCATTTTTTTTTTTTTTTTTTTGAGACGGAGTCTCGCTCTGTTGCCCAGGTTGGAGTGCAGTGGCTCAATGTCTCAGCTCACTGCAGCCTCTGCCTCCTGAGTTCAAGCGATTCTCCTGCGTCAGCCTCCTGAGTAGCTGGGATTACAGGCACCTGCCACCATGTCCGGCTAATTTTCGTATTTTTAGTAGAGGCGGGGTTTCACCATGTTGGCCAGACTGGTCTTGAACTCCTGACCTCAAGTGATCTGCCTGCCTCGGCCTTCCAAAGTGCTGGATTACAGGTGTGAGCTACCGCGCCTGGTCCTTCTCGCCTTTTATTAGTAACTGCCATCACCATCATAGCTGGTCTTGGATTCATTAACTCCATCAGGTTATTCCCAGTGGTGGAAACAGTGAATGGCACACAATAGGTGCTCAGTAAATATTTTTGTTTCCTTCAGAAATTGCCTGAAAGATCAGATGAGGAGATGTCTTAAAAGTGAGAGCTGTGGAACCCCACTTTAAGATGACATTTTAAGATCCAAAGGCCAAAGATATTCTAGAACGAGGAATCATGCCTTGTTCCATGGGTTCTTGTCAGCTCCTCACCCATACTGATGGCACCTTAAGGTCCACCTGTGTTCTTAGTAGTTGATGCGTAGTCCTGTTGATGATGATAAATAATAGTAATAGCAGCTACCATTTATTAAGCACATACTACATGCTAAGCATTTTGTATTTAATGCTTCCAACACCTAGTGTTGTGAGCATTGTCAGAGTCACTGTTTTATGGACAGAGGAAGTGAGGCACAGAGAGGGGAAGTAACTCTCGCAACGTTGCACAGCTCCCCGCAAGCCCGTGTGCATAACCACCACGTCACTTGATGCTAAGTCCCCTTGATGGGACTGAAGACCAGCCAGACAGGGGAGGCGCCCTCTCCCAGGTGCTGGGCCTGTCCTGTCCCCACAGCCCACAGGGGAAGTGTCCACAGCTGCAGGCCTGGCAGACACCCAATCCCCTCCTTCCCTCTCTAGGGGCTCCTGTTCTCCATGCCCGTGGAATTGCTGAGATCCTACAGACAGCAGTGAGAAGCTGGCTGCTGTGGTCAGAACCTTTCTCCAGGACGGGGCTGCAGACTTGGCCCCAGCCCTCCTTTGGCCTGCTTAGCTGGCCTGGGGCAGCAGGAGAGAGTGGAAGAGAGGCACGAACTTGCCTTCATCAGAGGGAGCCCAGGGCGTGCTCTGTGGGTTCAGAGGAACTTCCTTGGGCGTGTGGGTGAGACCAGGCATGGCATGACACTTATATGCCACTTCCTTCTCCACCAAAACGTCCCTCTTTGTCTCAGTTGGGGAATGAAGTACAATGCAGTAGAGAAGCACGGGGACTTGACACCAGGGTGCCGGAGTTCGCAGCCTGGCTCTGCCACCCAGCAGCTGTGTGACTGAAGTCTTTGTGCCTCAGCTCCTTCATCTGTAAAATGGGGATGATGATGAACCCGCTTCAAAGGGTTGTCAGGAGAAATAAATGAGTTAATATATGCACTTCATTTAGCACAGTGCCTGGGCCTGTATTAAGCACCATAACATGCTGCTGCTGCTGCTTCCTCCTCCTCTTCCTCTTCCTCTGCGCTCCTCCTCCTCTGCCCTCCTTCCCCTCCCCCTCCCCCTTTTTCCTCCTCCTCCCCCTCCCCATCCCCTCATCCTCACCTTCCGTTATTATCATTACTGTTGATTCTTGTAGGAGGAGGAGGAATTGGATGAGGGAGAAGATTTGCCTGGTCAACTCTGCCTCTTCCTCTCCCTCCTTCCTCTGGAGCTGTGTGGGGACTAGATTGTGTTGCTGGCTGTGTGGCCTGAGGTCAGTCACATAGCTTCTCTGTATGCATTTTCCCACCTAAAATGAATACAGCAATTGTAATAATGATAATAATGATAATATGCTTCATTTTAAGATGCACATTTTTTACTGTGTCGCCCGGGCTCACAGCCATTTTATTTTATTTTATTTTTGAGACGGAGTCTCGCTCTGTCACCCAGGCTGGAGTGCAGTGGCGCAATCTCGGCTCACTGCAACCTCTGCCTCCCAGGTTCAAGCAATTCTCCTGCCTCAGCCTCCCAAGTAGCTGGGATTTTAGGCATGTGCCCTCACGCCTGGCTAATTTTTGTATTTTTAGTAGAGATGGGGTTTCACCATGTTGGCCAGGCTGGTCTTGCACTCCTGACCTCAAGTGATCCACCCACCTTGGCCTCCCAGAGTGGTGGGATTACAGGTGTGTGCCACCACATCTGGCCAAAGATGCACATTTTTAATATTTAGTAAATAGCTTTTCTGAAATCTGGGATGAATTTTACAATTGATGTGTATGTTTCCTTAATGTTTCAGCACACACCCTTTTGCCCCCAAATTGTTATTCAATCAGTGATGCATGTGACAAGCGACAGGGTCTTAGAATGAAGCACAGAGGCCACAGTATCCACAATGTGCCAAGCAAGGTTCTGAGTGTTTTTTAAATGCCTCATTTTTTAAAACCCTTAGTGCAGCCACAGAAGTAGGTACTCATATTCTCCCATTTTACAAATGTGGACATTGAGGCTTAGAGGGTGAAAAAGTGGCTTTGGTGGCAGGTCGCTTGTTCACACAGCAGAGCTGCTATCCAACCACCCTCCATGGGTCTTACGACATAGGCTGAAACTCTTTTTCCAAGAGCATCCCATAAGCACCTCTCTCCTTCTCCCTGGGATGTAGGAATATGTTCCTAAAGACAGCTTCAAGCTTTTGGGATGGAAGTGCTAGTGGTGGTCTTAAAATATGAGCCCCTGCCAAGTTCCAGATGTCTTTGACCGTGAACTCAGCAGCAGGATGGCATGTCTGGGAGACCCTCCCAAGTCATGCTTTGTGCAGAACACAATGTTTTCAGAGTCTAAAGCGTTTTATAAAATAATGTGGGATTTGTCCCAGAGCCTGGCGCAGGGTCTAGACTGCTCGAGTCCTATTTTCCAGTTGGATTAAACTAAAGTCAGACATTCTGCCCCGAGCCTGAAATGTATCACACGGGCTGGGAGCAGCCCCTGGCTGTCAGGTCCCTCCCAGGTTGCAGGCACCCAGGGACTTCCCATCCGTCTCTCCGTCCTGTGTTGAGAGTGATAGTGGTTGGTGGGCTTTGGGAGGGTCTTAGGGAAGACAGGAAATAAACAGCAGGCCACCTGACAGTTTAGAGCAGGGCTGTTGGGCAGAGTCCAGAAATTATCTTGCTAACAGTGACAGTCTATGAGTTTGTGGGGAAGCGAGGTCGTAAATAATTGATTGCTGCTAACTGAGTTGTGAAAACCATTTTCGGAGATTCGAATGTGGAGGCTTTCCGAAGGAGGGAGGGATGGAGGGGAGCGGGATGGGTGGGAGAGTAGACAGCGTTGAGAGTGTCCTCTTCCCTTGAGTCCAGGGGTCCCTCTGGGGCTCCCCTGTGTCTGGTTCAGCGAGTTTGGCTGCAGTCCCCCGCACTTGGAAATGGCTTCGGCTGACCCTGGGCCCTGTGAAGGGAGCGGGTGGCCTCGGCTCTGGCTGGGTTGGGCTGTACCCCGCTGAGGGTTGGTTGAGTCTCCAGGCTGAGTGGGAGTCCCCAGACTATCAGCAGTTCAGAACAAATCTTTTGAGTCTTTAGAAGGAGTTCCTTGTAATGCAGACCATGGGGTCTTCTCCTGCCTCCTTCCAGCCTGATCACCTGCAGAATTGAGGGGAGACATGGGTGTTTCTGAAAGCAAGTCTCACTCCCAAGACTGGGAGGGGCACTGTGTTTTCTGAATATGACACTTTGGGGCTTGTTAAGCCATTTTTTTTTTTTTTTTTCTAGAGGAGGCAGCATCACCTGTTGATGGGAACCAAGAGCCTGGGTTTGAATCCTGGATTCACCCCTTCCTAATTGGATGAGCTTGGAGCACTCAGGTTACCTCTCTCTGCCTCAGTGTGCCACCTGTAAAGTGAGGATGACAGTGGTCCCTAATTTGAAAGGTTATTGTGAAGTTTCAATAAGTGAGCATTTAAATATGAAGTACATAAATACATCTATATATCTGTGAGACTGCTGTTGTCTCACTTAGTCATCTTTATTTATTTATGTATTTATTTTTGAAATTGTGGAGCATGGCTTGACTAGCAGCTCACTGAGGCTGGATTTCTCCCTCAGCTGGCCACCTTTGTGCAGTGCCCAGCCTGCACAACTGTGCTTGGCAGCCCTTTGGCACCTCCTGAAGAGTGGTCTCCCTGCTAGTGTCCAAACTTTGTAAGAGTTCCCCCTCTTTATCCTGTTAAAAATAAACACAGTTTTTCTTCACTCACTTCAGCTGCTGAATGGTGCCCCGGAGAACAAGGGCTTGTGTTTCCTCCCAAGGGCTCCAAAGAGAGAGGAATAAACAAACTATAAACAGCTGTTTCTCCTCTGGTGACAGGATTCAGACAATAGACCCTCCATGCGTATTAATCAGCTGCCTTTTCTGAGGCGAGTTTGCATTGAGGCCACAGAGGAGCCTCCATGCTGGGGCGGCACTGGGTGGAACTTCCTGAGCCAGTAGTGAGAGTCGCTCGAAAGAGCCCAGCCTAGGCCTCCATGCAGCCCAGGTGAGCCCGGGGCCTCTCTAGACAGATGTTCTGGCAGCTGCCAGGAAGGGCTCCCAGCCTTCCTTTCTCGTGACTTCTTGAGAGAGGCGCTTGGGCAGAAGAGTGGCCTCCAGCCGACCCACTCTATGTGGTCACCTCTTTCTTTGACAATGGATTGTGCTCACTCAAATGCCATTCATCTGACAAATATTAATATTTATTGAGCAGCCTCTATGTGCCAGGCACTGGGCTAGGTTCTTGGGATGTGTCAGTGAACAAGTGTGGCTGATCCCTGTAATCCCAGCACTTTCGGAGCCGGAGGCAGGAAGATCGCTTGAGTTCAGGCTCCTTGAGACCAGCCTGGGTAACGTAGTGAAACTCTGTCTTTCCAAAAATCAAACAATTAGCCTGGCATGTTGGTGTCTGTGGTCCTAGCTACTTGGGAGGATGAGGTGAGAGGATTGTTTGAGCCCTGGAGGCGAAGGTTGTAGTGAGCTGAGATCGTGCTACTGCACTTCAGTCTGGGTGATAGAGTGAGACCCTGTCTCAAAGAACAAACGATGTCCTCCCTTCATCCATTCATTCTTCTAACCCATTTTTATTTTACCAGATATTTAGTGAGCACCTACTATGCTCCAGGTGCCATAGCTAGGTTCTAGGGACACATCAATGAACATTTGAAAGTGCATGTCTGCCCTTTATCCATTCATTCCCTCAATCTGTATTTTGACAAGTACTCATTGAGCACCTACTATGTGCCAGGCACTGCACTAGGTTCTTGTGACACATCTGTGAACATTTGAAAATATATGCCTGTCCTTCATCCATTCGTTCTTTCCAATAGTATTTATTTTAACAAATATTTATTGAGCATCTACTATGTGCAACATGCTCTCCTAGGCACCTACAATAAAATGATGAGCTGGGCATGGTGTCTTGTGCCTGTAGTCCCAGCACTTTGGAGGCCAAGGCGGGAGGATCACTTGAGACCAGGAATTCCAGACCAGCCTGGGCAACATAGTGAGACTCTGTCTCTATAAAAAAAAAAAAAAAAAAAGTTAGCTGGACATGGTGGCATGTGTCTGTAGTCCCAACTTCTTGGGAGGCTGAGGCAGGAAGATCACTTAAGCCCAGGAGTTTGAGGTTACAGCGAGCTGTGATCACCATTGCAGCCTGGGTGACAGAGTGAGAACCCGTCTCAAAAAGACAAAAAAAGTAGTGAACAAGATAGAAAAGGTCCCTATACTCCAGTACTGAGGGTTAGACTGTAAATTATAAAAATATAAATAGGATTAGTTCAGGTAGCAATTAGTGGTCTTCTAAAAATCATTGTGTATTAGACGGTGACTATGGTGGGCTGAGACTTGTTTGGCTGGGATGACCAGGGAAGGCCTCCTTGAGGAGGTGATATTCGCACTCACACCTGAACATGAAGAGGGAACATTATGAGGACCTCTGAGGAAACAGATTTCCAGCCAAGAGGCACAGAAAATGTGAAGGCTGGAGGAAGCTTGGGATTCAAAGAATTGATGAACGGCCAGTGTGCCTGGTAGTCATTGAGTGAGGGGAGCCTGGTGGGGGAAAGGAAGAGGGGTCCGTGGGTGAAAATGTGGGGAGCTTTGAGACTGGGACCAAAGCAAGGAGTTTGGATTTTATTGAGAGTGTCATGGAAAAGTATTGGGAGCACAAAGCAGGAAAAGGATCAGCTTTGAGCTTTCAAAAAGAAAACCCTCTAGTCTAGATATGATGACAAAGTGCAAAGCAGTTTGGATTGGATCCTGGAACAGAAAGAGGTGTGTATTTATATAATGTCCCACTCCTACTAGATAGGTTAAGACCCATGGGGTTAGGTGATTAGTTGTATCACTACATTTCTAATGCCTGTCATGTAGCAGGAACTTAATATATACTGTATTAGTCCATTCTCACACTGCTGTAAAGGTACTACCTGAGGCTGGATAATTTATAAACAAAAGAGGTTTAATTGACTCACAGTTCTGCATGGCTGGAGAGGCCTCAGGAAACTTACAATCATGGTGGAAGGCAAAGAGGAAGGCAGGCACATATTACATGGCGGCTGGAGAGAGAGACAATGCAGGGGAAACTGTCAGTTTTAAACCATCAGATCTCGTGAGAACTCCCTCACTATCATGAGAACAGCATGGGGGAAATCACCCCCATGATCCAATCACCTCCCACCAGGTCCCTCCCTTGACACATGGGGATTACAGTTCGAGATGAGATTTGGGTGGGGATACAGAGCCAAACCATATCACATACTATATCATGTATGTTTGTGTTTTATATCATACTATATATACATACTATAAAATGATGATAATATAGGTAGCAAGTACTTACTGAGCATTTGCTATTTGTCAGGCACATGCCAATTCCTTTGCTTCAATTAACTTTTAATCTTTGCCACCCTGTGAGGTAACTACAATTTTCATACTTATTTTACAAAAGCATTTAAGACCCTTGCCTGAGGTCACAGAGTTGAGTCAAGATTTGCACCCAAGCGGTCTGCTCCAATGCGTCCGGTCCTCAAATGCTGAGCTAACTCTGCCTCTCATAGAGTGAATGCAGAATGAATCAATAATTTGTATCATCTTTGCTGATTAAAGTAACACACGTTCACTGAGAAACATTTAGGAGATGGATATGTGAAGAAGAAAGTCTAAATCCCCTGTAATGCCACTCTCAGTTTAGTTTTGGAAGAAGGTTAAGCCATGAAGTTGCTAATTTGAGTAGGAATAAGGCGATCTTGTTTTTGTCTTTCCTCCAAAAGAATGAGGATGCAGAAAGCTGGGCTCAGGAGATGGGGAAGTGGGAAGAGAGCTGCAAAGGCTTATTGGAGGATGCTCTGCAGTTCTTCCCAGCATCCCCTGGGGTGGTCCTTGCCCATTCTCTCAAGGCGGGGGAATCCACGGGCTCGTTGAGAATCCGGAGCTGTGGGACCTCCAGGGTCTAAAAATGCTCCAGTCAGCCTGTGGCAGTGATAAGCCTGCAGAGAGTTGAGACTCCTCAACTTAAATATGTAGGGCAATATGTGGTGTTAATTTCATTCAGAACCGCCCTCACAGACACCCCAGAAGAATGACCAAATATCTGGGCACCCCATGGCCCGGTCAAGTTGACACCTAAAATTAACCATCATGGAGGTGAGGGGTGGGTGGGCAAAAATCACTTTAACACTTTTGATTCTGATCTGCCATGAGTTGTAAGCTGTGCACTACCAATTTGATAACAGCTTTTTTAGTCAGGGTTCTCCAGAGAAACAACCAACGGGGTGTATGTGATACACACGCATACAGTTTCCTTATAAGGAATTGACTCACACAAGTATGATGGCTGAGAAGTCCCAAGGCCTGCGGTGGCAAGCTGGGTCCCAGGAGGGCCAGAGTGTTGTTCCAGTCGGAAAACCAGCAGTCTCAAGATCTAGGAAGGGCCAGTGTTTTCATCTGAACTCAAAGGCAGGAAAAGACAGGTTTCCCAGCTCAAGAAGCCAGGCAGAGGAGCTCACCATACATGGGGGTGGATCAGCCACCAGTTCAAATGTTAATCTCAACCAGAAATATCCTCAAAGACACCCCAGAAGAATGTCTGACTGAGTATCTGGGTACTGTGTGGCCACGTCAAGTTGATACATAAAATTAACCATCACAGAAGGGGATGGCAAAAATAACTTTAACGCTTTGACGTTTAAGCTCTGGAAGCTCATTTCTGGGTCACGTGTGCAGGGTTATTGTAGAGAGCTGGATCTTTATCCTCCGTTTGATAATGATCCTATCTTTATCCTCAGCCATTATCTGACACTTAGTGTTGCTGAATATTTCCTGAGGGAGACTTAATCTTATTCAAGATCTGTTCTTGCGATTGCTACTTAGAGTATCTGGTATTAAAAAAAAATCATCCAAGAATTTGAAATTTAAGGCAGGACTTTAAGGAATTAAAACAAGAGTCCAAAGTCCCAATTCCCTTGAGGCCAGGAGAGGTAAGTAGGTACTCTAAGAGAGGTGCTGGGCGATAGGGAATGGTGAGGACTTTGTTGGACAGAATAGCAGAGGCAGTGGACTATTGCTTCTTGGCTCCACTGCCTGTGACTGTAAGAGAATCAGGCTCAGGGTTATCCATTCTTTCAGGTATTAAAAGCAACCAGAAATTTCCATTTTTTTAGGGCAATCTTTGATAAATATTAACAACTAATTCAGTTTTGTGTTTTTTCAGTAACACCCTGTGTGGCCAAACGAAACATTTCAGTGAGCTGGATTTATCATAAAGGTCTCTATATAACCACTTATGAATTAAATTATGATAGTGATAATAACAATAAATGATAATTTTTCCTGTAGTCCCAGCTACTCGAGAGGCTGAGGCAGGAGAATCGCTTGAACCTGGGAGGCGTTCTGTCGCCCAGGCTGAAGTGCAGAGGCATGAGCTGAGGCACTCCAGCCTGGGTGACAAAGCAAGAATACATCTCAAAAAAAAAATGATAATTTTGACAAAATATCTCACATTTGTTTGTTTTATTGTGTGCCTGGCACTACTCTGAGTCCTTAACTGTATTATCGCATTCAGTCATCAGAACATAGGTAGGCACTGGTTGTGCCCATTTTACAGATGAGGGTTGGTACCGTGCTCACAGCCACACCATTAGTAAGGGTTGGAACTTAGCTTTTCTCATTCAGCCACTTTTGCTTTAGATTTCTATGCAGTGCTGACTCCCCTGACCCAAAGTGTGAAACTTACCCCTACTGGGCCTCTCCAGCCTGGGTTATCATAGATCACAGCAGAGAGCAGTAGTCCATGGAGGATATTACGCTAGGAAGCTTATATTTTATTTAGGCAACCATAAACCATGCTAATCACATTCAAATACAAATGCATCTATTCCTTTCATTGACATGTGAAGTGGAACTTAGTATCCAGATTCTGCAGATGAACAGATAAGATTCCATTTCTATTTCAAGGTTTGTTAGGGGCAGAGGGGGCAGTGGAACTCAGGTCCACAGGCCTCTAAGGCTCATGGTCTGCTACTTGTCCATGTAATTAAGATCAAAGAATGAGAAAGAGCTGAGAGAAATGGCTGACATTGAATGCAGTTGTGCTGACTGTAATTATGTGTGTATGTGTACATGAAAATTCTCATCCAGAAAGTCATTCCGATATTTACCACTTATTGTTTGCCTGTATGAGTGAGCAAGCAGGATGCTCTGGTTCAATGCATCTCTTGAATCTTTGCTTTCTCAATGAATATGTGTTAATTAGAAAATGTTATAAAGGTTATCAGTTCATTCTGCATTCATGCTGATGGCCAGATCTTTGGTCTCATCTGAAAGCTCTAATGGGGAGGATTTGCTTCCAAATTCACTTACACAGTTGTTACTGGCCTCAGTTT
This sequence comes from Hylobates moloch, assembly GCF_009828535.3. Taxonomy (NCBI): domain Eukaryota; kingdom Metazoa; phylum Chordata; class Mammalia; order Primates; family Hylobatidae; genus Hylobates; species Hylobates moloch. The sequence continues at coordinate 25,767,938 of NW_026652298.1, read as the reverse complement.
TGCAATGGGCTGTTGCACCAAGGGCCCCAGTTCCTTGCTGGCTGTTAGCTGGAAGCCTCTTTTAGGTCCTAACCATAGGGAAGCTCACAACATGGCAGTTGGATTCCCCAAAAGCCAAGGCTCTAAGAGAGAATATGGGAGAGACAGCACCTAAGATGCACCTAATAAGCTGCAGTCTTTTTATAACCAAACCTTGAATGTGGAATACCATCACTTCTGTATTTTTTCTGTTTATTTTAAGTGAGTGACTAAATCTGGCTCACATTCGGGATGGATTTGGGTGGGAGTGGGGATACTGGAGTGGGTATCCTTGGGGCCATCTTAGGAGCTACCTACTACAGGTACCCTGGCACAATTTAAATAACATTGAATCTTATGGGAAGTGGTTGAGTCAAAGAGGAAGTCTCGGTTTGTTGTTAGCACATCTTTATCACCTTTCTAAAACTTGTCAGCTTCCCTTTTTAACAATGGAAAGCAGACATTCAGAACCTACAGCTACAATGTTGTCTAGCCAGATTACAACAATACCATTCCACCTTTCTCTTCTTTCTTTCCACATTGTCTTCTGTTTAGGGCTTGTGTCAACTCATTTTTCATTTGGGATGCAGGTATAAGTTTCTCTTTTAAATATATTCAAATAAACATTGCATAAATAATAGCACACAATATATGCAGATATGGCAAAATTGTGTGGGTCTTTGGAAGGATGACTGTAATTTAGGGAGCCACTCTTTTCAACTATCCAACAAGAAGTGACTGTTTCTCTGGGAGTGGCTGGTTTTATCTGGTTTCTGGTGAGGTTCTAGAGGGTAGCAAAAAATCTTTCACCCATCTGTCCGTCAACTTTGTTTGGGGATAACTGGAACTCTGTGTGACGAATTCTGAGGCTGCATCTGAGTTTAAAGGCAAAGTTCTGCAATCAACTAGCCATGTCTGCCATGGATGCAGGAGGAAGAAATGGTGCCACGTATGCCATGTGCCTGCCATACTTGATCTAAATCATTGCTTCACTAACTTTTAGCCACTATGATGATGACAATGATTTGATAACAGCTTAAATTTCTGTATTTACCAGGCATTGCACTCATCCTTATGACAACTCTTTAATTTCAATGATCAGATCTAATTTATAGATGAGAAAACAGACATGGAGGTGTACTGACTCATACAAGATCACCTAGTAAGTGAGCTGTTGAGCTTGGATGCTGATATGGTTTGGCTCTGTGTCCCCATCCAAATCTCATGTTGAATTGTAATTCTCAATGTTGGGGGAGGGGCCTGGTGGGAGGTGATTGGATCATGGGGGCGGACTTTCCCCTTATTGTTCTCGTGATAGTGAGTGAGTTCTCATGAGATCTGATGGTTTAAAAGTGTGTAGCACCTCCCCCTTCACTCTCTCTCTCCTGCACCATATGCTTGCTTCCCCTTCACCTTCCGCCATGATCGTAAGTCTTCTGAAGCCTCCTAGCCATGCTTGCTTCCCCTTCACCTTCCACCATGATCATAAGTCTTCTGAAGCCTCCTAGCCATGCGTCCTGTATAGCCTGTGGAACTGAGTCAATTAAATCTCTTTTCTTCATAAATTATCCAGTCTCAGGTAGTTCTTTCTAGGGATATGGGAATGAACTGATACAGATGTGAACGCTGGTAGTCTCAGTCAGGCGCCCATGCTATCAGTGTCTACCTTACGTATAGTCAAGTATCCAACAGCCCTGCACTCTTATGTAGCGTATGTTTAATCTGGCCTCCACTTAACGTTTACCTTGGCCATAGTTGCCCCCAAGGAAGACATCAGTGTCCCATACGATAGGCTTTTTTGGTGAAGTACAACAGTAGTGGTCATTCATGCTGTCAATTACCATATTGAATGAAATAATGGCTATAAAAATGCTTTGGGATGGGTGAGCCACCAAACCAAAGTTAGGGGAGAGTGCTATTAACATCATCATCTTCTTCCTGTTTTCCTCTGCGATTAGGTTCGTCTCATAGATGCCTGATCTCATCTGTGGGGAAATTCTAGAATTGCAGACCTTTTTAAATATTCTCCCTCTTTGGCCATTAAGGGCCCCTTAATGGTTTTGGAAACCAGTGCGCTCCTTCCTTCTACCCAGTGGGAAGGTTTTCATCTTTTCCATTTCTTTAATCCTTTCTCTCTTCCTAAATGTTCCATTGGCATTTGATGTGAGGGTTTTTCTTCTTCCGATAGTTTGTAATTTTGGTTCCTCTGCAAACCTCAAGAATTCTATTGGTAAGTATGTATGATCCCGTCCAGAAAGGCTGACTGCACCGTGCGGCAACCAGTATTCAGCCTCTTTGCTGCAAATACTGCAAAGTATGATTTAGCTTTGAGGACATGATGCTGGAGTTGAGGAAAGTAAACTTCACTGTATTTTTAAAACTTGCCAGATTTGTGTTCCTATACACTTCGGAAAGCTCCTCCTGCCTCCCAAAACAATTTTCTGTAATTGGTGCATGGGGAGAGGTATTTTGAAGGAGCAATCTGATTCCTCCTTCCCTCTCTTCTCTTTATCTAAATAACCGCTCCATGAAAAGTAGGCCGTTAGTCTTATTGGACCAGGTGATAGCTGTCCAGGGTGGCCTTTCAAGGGAGATACAACTGCAAGCGTTGCAATGTAGATACAAGTTCATTCCAAGCAGATGTGGGTGACATCGTGCACATTGGCTTCACGTGGGACAATTTCCTGGAACGGCTCCAATAAACATTTGGTACAGATAAAGATTACTTGTCCCCAAATGCCTTCTTGGCTTCTGTGGAGCCAAATGTGATTGGAGGCAGAGGATGCTAGGTTTGAAAAGTGGGTTTCTGTGGCCACATGTGGGCGTTTAGCCCAAGGGAATGGTATTAAAGTGGGAAGCCTGCAGCTTGTACCCTACACGGGCCCAGATGGTTCCGGATCTCTTGCCTTCATGTCTGAGATGTCTGGATTTTGGCAAGCATCTTTTTTTTTTTTTTTTTCTTATCATAAACTTTGGTGTTCTTTGAGTAAAGTGTTCCAAATGTAATCTAAGGACTGAGAGCCTCAGACAGATGGCCTGAGTTTAGAGCTCGGCTTCACCCAGTTTTCGGATCTGTAAAATGGGACCCATACTGTTTACCTGTCACCGAAGGTTCTCATGAGGATTCAATGAGCTAATGCAGGTGGATCATTTTGCACAGGTCTGGCCCCCAGGAAGGACTCAAGAAGATCAGCGATTACTATTGTTATCATCACCCATTTCACATGCATGGCCTCGTGGACTTTCTCTCTGGGAAACACATATGTTACCCAGTGAATGGAATAAGCCTTCACTTCTCTCGCCCCTATGTGAGCCAAACAATTCCAGAAGGCCTTGCTCTTCTGTATTGTCAGCTTAACAGAAATGCTAGTTTAATAAAAAGGAAAGCACCAGTGGAGATGTAAATTGTGTTTCTGAACTGTTATGTAATTCTCCGCTGCATCTCATTTAATCATATTGTATTGAGGTCACGTCTTAGCTCTCTGGTCATTTGAAGTAGATTCCCTTTTGGACTTCTATCCCTAACTCTAAAAAATTCCTCAGGGTAAATTTCTGCTTTCCATTTTTATAGAATGACCTCGTTCCCAACCCGTAGCTTAAAAGCTGAGTGTGATTGCAGTAGCTTTAAATAAGATGATCAAATTCAGTTTCACCAATGCTGGCTGGGCCCATAGTATGTGCCAGCCACGCCCCTACTATGTGCCAGCCATGGTGGTAGTGCTGAGATTAGACTACAGCAAACTCCTGAAAGCAAGGTGATATCATGGCAATGAGTGGGGACTCTGGAGCCAGACAGCCTTGGTTCAAATCCCTTTACCCCTTCCTGTCTGTATGACCTTGGGCAAGTCACTTCATCTCTCTGGGCCTTGACATGCTCGTCTCTTAGATGGTGTAATCGTCTGTTCTCACACTGCTAATAAAGACATACCTGAGACTGAGTAATTTATAAAGGAAAGAGATTTAATTGACTCGAAGTTCTAACATGGCTTTGGAGGCCTCACAATCATGGCGGAAGGCGAACAAGGAGCAAAGTCATGTCTTACTTGATGGCAGGTAAGGGAGCGTGTGCAGGGGATCTCCCATTTATTAAACCATCAGATCTCATGAGAATTATTCCCTACCAGGAGAACAGGATGGGGGAAATGGCCCCCATGATTCACTTATCTCCACCTGGCCCTGCCCTTGACATTTGGGGATTATTACAATTCAAGGTGAGATTTGGGTGGGGACACAGCCAAACCATACCAGATGGAGACATTACTACTACCTCCTGCCTTTAGTTGGAAGTATATAAAGTCATGCGTTCTTCATGCCTCCTATAGTACATACAGATTCTTCAGTAACTGCACAACATCTACCCCAGCTGTTCACGGGTGATATAAGATGAAAATAAAGTCAATGAGAGAATCCTTAGAGGATTCAGCCCTGGAGAAAGGTCACCAGGTCTTTAGTATACCAGGTTCCCTTTGGCCACCTGGTGGAGCCTGGCACATAGTAGGAACTTTGTAGATGTTGGTTGAATCAATGAAGACTCCTTAGACTTTTTTTTTTCCTTCCCATCAGGCAGAATTTACCTTCACAAGCTCTGAGGCCCAACTTAGATGTAACCAAACCCACGGCCACCTTCAAGCAGGGACAGAGCCTGAAATAGCCCAAAGGGCCCTCATCACGTACACTTCTTTGTTTACTGCAGCTGCTGCTGTTTTTTTAAAAAACTTGCTTGTGTCGTAGAAGAAAGTGACCAGATACTGGATTGCTGGGTTCTTGTAGGGGGTGAGGGGAGAGTGTGCCTTGGTAAAAGAAGGTTCCAGAAGGCCAGATGGCTTCCCTTTAGCGTTACCTGGGGCTCTGAGGCCCACTCTCAGCCCCTTTCCTTGCATTTCTTCTTTGGAGTCTATTTATGTGAAAAGTCAGTGAACGGAGAGTTCTGTCTGTGCTTCCAGGACAGATCCCAGGAGGATGGAAATGGTTCTTAATGTACTGACACTTCAGCTTGTGTAACCCCTGACCCTTGCATATGGTGCGTGCCACGCCAGACCTGAACCATGTACGCAGAAGGCATCTTACAGGCATCTCTGCCTTGTTGCCTGGGAAGTAAGTGGCCTGTTCAGCCCTGCCAAGAAAGAGCCAGCTAGGAAAGATGAACTAAGGTGTGTGCCATGAGTGCATGGGCCACGCGTCACTGAGCCCCTCCTGTGAGCTAAGCATGCTTCCTCCTTTCATCTGCATTAAAACTCCACACCTGTGTTGTTGGGATTGCTAATTCCATTCTTCTTCTTCTTCTTCTTCTTCTTCTTCTTTTTTTTTTTTTCTTAGAGACAGGGTCTTGCTCTGTTGCCCAGGCTAGAGTGCAGTGGTGCAGTCATAGCTCACTATAGCCCTGAACTGCTGAACTTAAGAGACCCTCCCACATCAGCCTCTCAAGTAGCTGGGGCTACAGATGTGTGCTACCACACCTGGCTAATTTTGTAATTATCATTATTATTTTTGTAGAAATGGGGTCTTGCTATGTTACCCAGGCTGATCTCGAACTCCTGGCCTCAAGTAATCCTTCTGCCTTGGCCTCCCCAAGTGTTGGGATTACAGGCATGAGCCATTGTGCCTGGCCCCATTGTTTTTTCAAATGATTAACTTGAGGGTTACAGAGAACTGGCTTATTTAGTGTTGCTAAGCCTGATCTGTTTTGTTTATAGCTCACTTTTCTTGATAATTGTTTTGTTTTCAGAAATTACAAGTAATGCATCTTCATCATTGCATACTTAGGAAAGACAGAAAGGCATTGTGTGGATAACAGACTTTCTCTGGCTGTTGCCAGAAGGAAGAGGGATGTGGAGCGAGGTGGTTCCTGGAAGGAAATCCTGTAATTTACTAGCAGGTGATGACATGCTTGTCACCATCTTCTTTGTGGATGGGACATGCTTCATTCTGGCCATTCCCAGAACTTTTCCCAAAACATCATTTGACATTGATGATGATGGAGACAATCTGCAAAGGTTGGTTCCAGGGCAGAGGAGGGAGTTTCTGAGCCAGAGTGGGTCATTCCCATGCTGTCCACTTAGATAAAGCCATGGCTTAGAAAACCCCAAACACACTAAAGTGGATACTGTAATGGGATTTATGCAATACTCTATTAAGGGCAAACCCAGCCCCATAAATACATGTCCGAAATTCAGTCTGCCAAATGAAACGTTAAAGGCGCCAAATGGATTTCTCGAAAGGATCAGAGCTAAGATGTAGTTTGCCTGCTCTTGATAAGCTTATCCAGCCTTGCCACTAGGAATGAAGGAAAAAAAAAGAGGGGGTGGGGAAGGAGTTAAGGATTTTACTGTATTCTCCAGTATCTTAGATATTTTCTTTTTCAATGAAAGGGAGAAGGAGATTATCAGGCCTCTGGCTGTGAAGCTGGTGTTCTTGATTCAAATACCTTTGAGGCTACAGAGGAAATGCTAGTAAGTCCCTCGCTGGAGCCCAAATTCCATTCTTCAGACCCCAAAGCCTCCTAGGCGGGGTTCCTTCTGTAGCTGGTAGGCTCAACTACCCAGCATCCAGATGACCAAGGTCATGGCTGGACCCTCTTGTGGGCCATCCCAAGTCCTAGTTTCTAGCCCCAAGTTCTGCCTTTGACCCTGAGCTGGTTGCTACCATCATGCGTGCTTGTGGATTCTGAAGTGGGTTGGGGGAAGACGGCCACTGCAGACACTGTGGATCATTCTAGACAACCCTTCCCGACCGTGCTTCCTTACTTTTTATGATTCTCCATCTGCTGGAAATATTGTTTTTCCCAAAAAGGGGATGTTGCAATAGCTCAACATTTCTTAAGATTTTCTTTCTCCATTTGGAGGCAAGCCAAAGATAGATCACTGGAGTTTTCATTTCCTTCCAAGCACATAGGAGTTTTTTCTGCCATCAGAGTGTGACCTCAAAAGAGTCACTTTTTGGGGCGACAGCGTGGTTCAAAAGACATGGCTTGTTGGGTGGGCATGGGAGGTTTTGGGTGTGGCTGCGTGTGGGGTGAGGTGAATTTGGCTCTCCACCTAGCAAGTTTTCTCTTCCTTTTTTTTTCTAACACAGCTGATGGGCTGAACCTTTGTCATCATTACCCTCATTCCTGATTCCCATTCTCCTCAGGGCTTAGGTCTTTGGAAGCTCATGGGCTGGGATTGGGTTGGGATTGGAGGCTGTGGGTTTGGAGGCATCTTCGAGGGCACTGCCCGTCTCTGCCCGAGTGATGCTCTGACCACAGATGAATTCAGCGTTCACTGTAAAAATCAAATACCTGGTCCTTGCGTGTTTTTTTTTTTTTTCCTCTTTTGACAAGACAATTGATGTGCCATCTCCATCATATCTGCTTGGGTCGGGGGACTTGCTTCAGCCTCCGCTAGAACAACCAGTGTGTCTTTGGGCTTATTGCAGTTTACATGATCTCTAAGTTATTTAAGGACTAGAGAGGTGAGAGATGAAAAAGGGAAAGATATAATGGGAACCATTTTTTTAAACAACTTTATTGAGATATGATTTACGTACTGTAAAATTTACACATTTCAAGGGTTCTATGCAATAATTTTTAGTAAACTTACTGAGCTGTGCAACCAACACCATAATCTAGTTTTAGGACATTTTCATAACCCTGATAAGACTTCTTATGCCGATCGGAGTCCATTTCCAGGCAACCGCTAATCTGCTGTCTCTATAGATCTGCCTATTCTGGACATTTTATATAGATGGAAGCATGCAATATGTGGTTTTTGCACCGGCTATCGCGTGATGTTTTTGAGGTCTATATGTGTAGTCGTATATTGCTGAATAGTATTCCACTGTAAGGATATACTGCATGTTATTTACTAATTCACTAGCTGATGGACGCTGGGTTTTTTCTGCTTTTGGGGCTGTTGTGAATAATGCTGCTATGAGCATTTGCATAGAAGTCTGCGTGTGGACATATGTTTTCATTTCTCTTGGGTAGATTCCTGGGAGCAGGATTCCTGGGTCACAGGGCAAATTTATATTTAACTTTTTAAGAAATCGTTGAACTGTCTTCCAAAGTGGCTATGCCATTCTGCATTCCTGCCAGCAGTGTTTGAGTGGAACCAGCCATTTTGTTTTATCTTCTTATAAACTGGATGGTGAAGAGGTTTATTAGACACCGCTGTGTGTGAAATGCAACCACTGGTATCTGCCTGTGGGCAACAGACCCTCACTGGGTCCTTGATAACACACAGGGAAAGTCTCCACACCAGTTTTCACATGAGCTCCCCGAGCAAAATTCAGAGCTTCCAGACCCCAGAAGGATCCACAGCCATGGCTCCTTCTCCCTTCCACCCTCCAGTCTTGCTAGCCACACACCCCTGCAGTCCATCTCCTTCCAAAAAGGATTCGCTTTTATAAAAAATGCTCTGTGTCATGCTGTTGCTAATTTAGCAACTTTATTGGACAACGTGATTTACCATCCGTGGCCTGCCTTCGAATGGATTCATTTACCTGCATTGATTGCTATATGTTGGTGTTAACTGCCACCAGCAAATGCACAGCGGTGCTTGAAAACGGTGTAGCATTTTGCTTTCTGATAATAATAGTTAACTCCATCCTTGATCACCAATGACATGGTATTCCCCTTCTGAAGATAGACTTAAATTGCACAACCCTGTTCCTTGGTGATGAGAAAATAAATTACTTTTCTATATTGTGTTCTGATAAGTGCTTCTTAAATTTGGGTTCTCTAGTAGGTTTTCCTTCTTTTCTTTTCTGGGGGTGCTCTTTTGCTTCTCAAAGTGGGGTCCTTGGACACCCAGCATCAGCATACTGTTGGGACTTGTTAGGAATGCAGAATCTCAAGCCCCAGTCCCGAACTTCTGAGTCAGAATTTGCATTTTCACAAGATTCCCAGGCGATGGGTGTGCACATGAAGTTTGAGAAGCACCGCTCTAAGCCGTGGGTCAGCAAAATAAGGCCTTGAAGGACACATCCAGTCAGCTCAGTGTTTATATAGATAAAGCTTTATTGCAACATAGCCACGCCCACTCATGTATGTGTTGTTTTTTTTGTGGCTACTTAGCATTCCACTGCAGAGCTGAGTAGCTGCTACAGAGACTTTATGGGCTGCAGAGCCAAAAATGTGTATTCCTGGATCTTTACAGAAAATGCTTGCCCACCTCTGCTCTGGAGATGGTTTTATTTTTATTTACTTACATATATTTTAAATTACTAGCTTTTTCTTGTTTAGCTTTTCTCATTTTGCATTTATTTTTATACATTTTGGGTCATTCTACATTTCTTTTTTCAGCTAAGTTATGGGTGCTGTTCAGCCCCAGTTTACTTTAGATACTATCTCTTAGAATGAGATAATGAAAATTAAAAGAAACTCAGGCTTCAGGTTCTGGTCTACAAACTGAAAAGGTTTGAGGATCCCTGAGGTGGCTGGTTAGCTCTGTTTTTATGTCATTTTATTTTTTGCAAGCAAGGGGGTTCATGGATTGTGAATCTGGAAGACCATATATAAACATTCACAAATTAGGGTGGGGGAAAAAAAGAATTCCTTTGTCAAATCATAGGGTCTGGTTAGGTTGGGAAAATATAGGGAGAGGAACTATGGGAGGCACCCTGGAAAGGGAAGCAGGCAAGACTGGGGGCCCCTCCAGGAATGGGTCTGCACTTGGTTTAATGTTCTGCTGCCGCCATCTTGAAATTTATAATTTTTGAACAAGGCACCTGTATTAGTTTGGTTCTCCAGGGAAACAGAACCACGTACAGGCTGAGTGTCTCTTAACCAAAATTCTTGGGACCAGAATCTTTGTGCATTCTGGATCTTTTCAGATTTGGGATATTTTGTGTTATACTTACTGGTTGAGCACCCATAATCTGAAATTCTGAAATCCAAAATGTTCCAGTGAGCGTTTCATTTGAGCATCATGTTGGTGCTCAAAACGTTCTAGATTCTGGAGCATTTCAGATGATTGGATTAGGGATGCTCAACCTGTGTATTATAATCCCAGCACTTTGGGAGGCTGAAGTGGGCAGATGACTTGAGGTCAGGAGTTCAAGACCAGTCTGGCCAACATGGTGAAACCCAGTCTCTACTAAAAATACAAAAATTAGCTGAGCGTGATGGTGGGCACCTGTAATCTCAGCTACCTGGGAGGCTGAGGCAGGAGAATCACTTGAACTTGGGAGGCAGAGGTTACAGTGAGCCAAGATCACACCCCTGCACTCCAGCCTGGGTGACCGAGCAAGACTCTGTCTCAAAAAAAAAAAAAAAATAAATTATTATGGGAATTGGCTCCCATGATTATGGAGTTTGAGAAGTCCCTGCAGCTACTCTCTGCAAGCTGGAGACCCAGGAAAGCTGGTCATGAAATCCAGTCCCAGGCCAAGGGTCTGAGAATCAAGGGAGCCAGTAGTGTAAATCTCGGTCTGAGCTGGAGAAGGTGAGATGGATGTCTCAGCTCAAGCGGTGAGGCAAGAAAAGTAAATTTCTCTTCCTCTTTGTGGGCCTTCCATCCACTGGCTGATAACCACCCACATTGGAAAGGGCCACGTGCTTTACTGGGTTCACCAATTCAAATGTTAATCTCATCCCGAAACACCTTCACAGATGCACCCAGAAGTCGTGTTTAATTTGGGCACCCCGTGGCCCAATCGAGTTGACACACAAAAGTAACCATCCTCGCTGCCACTTTTGTTTGACATGAGGCCCTGCAACTTAACGTAGCCATTTCTGGAAGATGGTGATTGGAACAAAAGAACTTGGGAATTTGCCATTCCTGGAGGTGAGAGCGACATACTTGCCGTTGAGTTAACCTGCGGCAGAATTCTCTTGGGCCAGTGATTTTATTGCTGCCGCATTTCTCATCAGCAATTCAACAGGTTTCTTGGCTGTCTTTCTCTTACCTTACTCTGTTTGTGGCAAGGGAAGAAAGACCATTTTTAATGATTTCTTGAATTAAGCAGTTAGAGACTGAAGCCTGCTTGGGCAGAGGGGGTTTCAAAGTGAATTTCGGATTATCTCCAGTTAAGGATGGTGTTTGATCCTCACAACTTGAAAGTAATTACTTTCAGGGCATGTATGTTGCTCCTTTACCCCTGCAGAGGTAGAGTGAGAAATGCTGCTTCTCGAAGACGGGTGCTTCTTAAAGAAATTGGGCTCCCATTCCCTTTAGGTTTGAGGTCCCTGAGTCTTTTGAGCAGTTGGGATTTTTAGGTCACAGGTCCCTGTGGAAGCTTCCCAATGGCCCTGCATCCTCCTGATCCCTATGGGGAGGCATTTCATCCATTGACCCTGCAGGTAGCTGATTGAGTCTGAAATAGCAGCCTCCCAGCCCAGCAGGGACCGGAGTAAAGGAACATTTGCTGTAATTTCTTTCCTCCTCCCTCTCTGAAAGATTGTTAATCAGGAACCTTTTGGAAACAAAAAAATAAAAGGAAAGCAAGAAAAAAGAGACCTAGTTTGGTGAACCCAGTGGAAAACTACCACACGGCTGAAAGCTTCCCAAAACCCCTGGGGGCAAGGGGATGTCAGTTGGTGAGTGGGCTGGGGCTGCAGATGTCTCAAAAGCTCAGACACATTGATGACAAGAGATGCTTTCAGCACTTTTGGAGAGACCAAAGGACATTTGATGATCATCATTATGATCGTAAATAATTATGCATTTGTAATCAGAGCTGTGACCATTTATTGAGCATCTAGCGTGGGTCAGGTCCTGGGCCAAGTCAGGTGCATCTCTTAATTCTCTCAACAGCCCCTCAGCCTGGCTCATTTTATAGACAGGAGTCTGAGGCTCTCAGATTCAACATGGTCAAGAGCACACAGCTGGAAAGTGACAGGGTCAGGTGTAAGCTCTGCCACCAGAGCTTGTGCTGCACCCTCAAGCTGTCCTCTGTCCTCACTGTCCCTGTCAAAAGCTACTCCAGTCCTGGCACAGTGGATCATGCCTTTAATCTCAGCACTTCGGGAGGCCGAGGCAGGCAGATCGTCTGAGGCCAGGAGTTCAAGACCAGCCTGGCCAACATGGCGAAACCTGGCTATACTAAAAATACAAAAATACAAAAACTAGCTGTGCGTGATGGTGTGTGCCTGTAATCCCAGCTACTCAGGAGGGTGGGAATTTCTTGAACCTGGGAGGCGGAGGTTGCAGTGAGCCGAAATCACACCACTGCACTTCAGTCTGGGTGACAGAGTGAGACGCTGTCTCAAAAAAAATAAAATAAAAAAAAATAAAAAGGTCCTCCAGACCGCGCCTCTCCAATAGTACTGTCAGAAGTTAGGTGTGGATTGAAATTAATGAGGTTCCTATAGGTTTGAACCCTAAACAGTTGTTTCCCAGAGTGTGGCTGAGATGATTTGAGGTGGTAGACAGGTGAACGTTTAAAAAAACAAAAACCTTTTTGTATTTAAGTGAAATGTATGTAGCTGGCTTATTAAACCTGTGATTTTAAAGTGAACTAATGGTTCCTTTTAAAACACGAATGTAAGTGAAGAAATGGTGAGTCTTTTAAATACAAATAAGAGTGTGGGTAGGATACATGTGGATGCTGATTCAGCTGTTCTAGAAGCATCTTCTGTGCACATTTGGAACAACCTTGTGTTGGGGATGTGGGGTGACACATTTGAAAAGCAGAACTTGAAGCTGGGAGTGGTGGTTCACGCCTGTAACCCCAGCACTTTGGGAGGCCAAGATGGGAGGATCACTTGAGTTTGAGATCAGCAAGGAGAACATAGTGAGAGCCTGTCTCTACAAAAAATAAGAAATCAGCCAGGTGCGGCGGTGCACACTTGTAGTCCCAGCTACTCAGGAGGCTGAGGTGGGAAGATTGCTTAAGCCTGGGAGGCTGCCATGAGGCGAGATCGCACCACTGCACTCCAGCCTAGGTGGCAGAGCCAGACTCTGTCTCAGAAAAACCAAACAACAACAAAAAGCAGAGCTTGACTTGGAGACGTTGTTTGTGGTGGCAAAGAAGTCTTGAGCCAAGTGTCACCATTTCAGACTTCCTCATTCATGATAGTGGTGCTATCATCCCTTCTCTTCGGTGGACACGATTTCACCACTTGCTGCCCAAATCCCAGATACCTTCGCTGCCTTTCAGGATTATTCATGAGTGTTAGCAGGAAGCCCTATCCACAGCTTGTGAGGTTCCCCGTCACATGGACTCCGCCTACCATGATGCCTGGTTTTGTATCATTCACCACCTAATTACACCCAAGCCACACTCTCCTTTCTCTGTCTGTATCCTGCCTCAGGGCCCTTGCACTTGCTCCTCCTTCTATCTGGGATGCTTTACCCTATATTTTTGTGTGGCTGACACCTTCTTAGCATTCTGGTCTTCACTCAAATATCATCTTCTTACAGTGGCCTTCCCTTTTCACCCTACTTAAAGTTTTTCCTCTCTTAGTCATGTGAGAGGTATGCGAATGTTTTCTGTAAAGAGCCAGATAGGAAATATTGTAGGCTTATGGGCCATAGGGTCTCTGTTAAACCTACTCAGCTCTGCTATTGTTGTGCAAAAGCAGTCAGAGGCAATAACTTAGTGGGCGTGTCTATGTGTCAATAAAACTTTATTTACAGAAACAGGTGGTAGACTGGATCTGACTCACTGGCCAAAGTTTGCTAATCTCTGCTCTATGCTATTGCCTTGTTTTGTTTATTTATTTATTTTTTGAGATAGAGTCTCACACTTTTTCCCAGGCTAGAGTGCAGTGGTGAGATCTCAGCTCACTGCAACCTCTGCCTCCTGGGTTCAAGCAGTTCTCATGCCTCAGCCTCCTGAGTAGCTGGGATTACAGGTGTGCACCACCATGCCTGGCTGCTTTTTGTATTTTTAGTAGAGTCAGGGTGTCACCATGTTGGCCAGGCTGGTCTCGAACTCCTGACCTCAGGTGATCCATCTGCCTCGGCCTCCCAAAGTGGTGGGATTACAGGTATGAGCCACCGTGCCCGGCCGTAATGCTATTGCCTTGTTTTATTGTTGTCATAAATTTATCACTATCTAAAATAATCTTGTTTATTTGTGTGTAACTTTTTCTCCCCATATCTAGAACATAAACCCCATGAGGACAGGAATCTGTCCGTTCTTCTTGTTTAATGTGGTATCCTCAGTCCCTAGCACTTAGTATGTGCTCCATGAATATTTGTTAAACAAATAGATACTGTCATTCATGGGATTCCTGAATTTATTCATTCTCCAGACATGCATTGCTCACTTACTTTGTTCCTTGACTTATACAAAACATTGGAAACAGATCTCATGGCAAAATACGCATACAGACATGGAAGTGGTCATGGTACCGCATGACGTGCTAAACGAGGTAGGAAGTGGCGCAGGGTGGCGGGACATTAACTTTCTGGAAGTTACAGGTGGCTTCTTGGAGGGAGCGCCATCTGAGCTGAGTTTGAAGGATGTATTTAAGGTATTTGGTAGGCAGGAAGGAGCAGGAAGGAGCAGGAAGGGCATTCTGGATCCAGGGAACAGCCTGGGCAAGGCACGGAGGCAGGAACCAGCCTGGCTGTGTGCTGGGGGAAAGAAAACCATTCAGGGTGGAATAAATAAGCCCAGGTGTAGCAGCAGATAGAATGAACAGCAGCCGGAAGTTGGAGACCCTGTTGGATTACTTTCCTATGAACAATTAACAAAGGGCCTTTCCTGAAATATGGGCTTGGGTGCCATGTATTTAAATGTGAGCCTTGGTTTCTGGGAAGCAAAATGTTGCATTGCTGCCTAGAAGTGTAAAAAGAATTCTTTGTCCACGGGTCTGGTGAAAGCTAATACACCTTCTTGGTTGATTTAGCCTCAACTATCTAGAGTGGGTCGACATTTGGAAGGGAGCTATGTGGTGTCCTGTATAATTGGTAGGTCCAAGAAAAATGGTTTCTTGGCTCTTAAAATATACAGACGATGTTAATGAGCAGCCTTGTGGGTCTCACCCTGCAATGCATCTAAATGCCATCAGTTGTCAGCGGGGAGTTAAGCACACAGCAAAGGGCAGCATCTGGCTATCGAAGGAAGTGGGGGGAATTGCAAGCGCTGAGTAAAATTTTATTGAGGTGGGCCAGCCCTGCTGTTTACGAGGTGCTTCAAGGGAAATCATGACATGCAAAGCTAAAGACCTTTCCTCCTTACCACCCTGGCGATGGGAACCGTCCCCAAGACTGCAGGGAGTCCACCTCCAACTTCTAAGGCTTGGCCAAATCCTAATGAGGCTGGAGCCAAGTTCAAGGGTGGAGGCTGATGCCACAGGAGGTCACAGGAGAGGGAAAGAGACGCTGATTCAGCACCTAAAATTTTCCGGGTGGTGGTGATATCTGTACCTACCGTGTGATACAGTGTCGGGGTGTGTGTCCACGTATCTTTTTTTTTTTTTTTTGAGACAGAGTCTTGCTCTGTCGCCCAGGCTGGAGTGCCGTGGTGCAATCTCAGCTCACTGCAACCTCTGCCTCCTGGGTTCAAGCAATTCTCCTGCCTCAGCCTCCCGAGTAGCTGGGATTACAGGCGCCTATCACCACGGCCAGCTACTTTTTGTATTTTTGGTAGAGACGGGGTTTCACCATGTTGATCAGGATGGTCTCGAACTCGTGACCTCGTGGTCCGCCCACCTTGGCCTCCCAAAGTGCTGGGATCACAGGCATGAGCCACCGCGCCCAGCCGTGTCCACGTATCTTATTTTCTTGGTGTTTCTACAGCATCCACATAACACTCCCCGGTCATGGTTTATTTACTTCATATTTTTCTTTGCATCCAGTCACTTTTTACTTAGCTCAACCTAAGCTATAATGTCCATGAAATCATGGTCTTCATGAAGCCTATCGTCTTCTAATACATCAGCATAAATACGTAAGTATTGGAATTTGTAATGAAAGGTTTGTTCATGAATCGCATGGAATAACTTGTGGGTGCCATTTGTAACCTACTTGGCCTTATCTTGTTCAGTTCTGTCAGGTTTGCTAGAAGGTGTCCTTGCTTTCATTTGACAGGTGAGGAAATGGAGAAGTTTAGACAGTCACTTAACATCACACAGCTAAGAAGTGGCAGAGTCTGGATTGGAACACAGATCTTTTTGGGTTTTAAAGCCCAAGTTATTTGCATCAGCTTTTCAGAGGAAGTAAAGAGTGGATGATGACTGAGTGTCTCCTGGGTTGGATGGACAGATTGAGAGCTTGTAAGAACAGGCATAAATGGTTAGATGAGGCCAATAAGACTTCCTGCCCCTTCTTGGGAGGCAGAGATGGCTTCGGCCACTGTCCTGTACGTTCCCATGGATTTTGCTATAAGACTTGCTTATACTGCGAGAATTGTTCCTGGGGCACCACTGCTGTGGCATGATGAGCCTGTAGTCATCTCATGAAATAGCCGTAATCCTTTGGGAGGCCGAGGCAGGCAGATTACCAGGACAAGGGATCGAGACCATCCTGGCCAACATGGTGAAACCCCGTCTCTACTAAAAATACAAAAATTAGCTGGGCATGGTGGCGTGCACCTGCAGTCCCAGCCACTCAGGAGACTGAAGCAGGAGAATCGCTTGAACCTGGGAGGCAGAGGTTGCAGTGAGCTAAGATTGAGATTGCACCAATGCACTCCAGCCTGGTGACAGAGTGAGACTCTGTCTCAAAAAAAAAGAAAAAGAAAGAAATAACAGTAATCAATATTGACTCCTGCACAAAAGCCCAGGAGAGCGAGGTTGTAGGGAGGACAGCACATGGGATTGTCCCCACAGAGCCACTGCACAGTCCCAAGGATGACAGGGGGCCCCTCCTTTGTATTGCAGGCTGATTGGTATTCAGCCCTCAAGGAAGTGCCCTCGAGAAAAAAAAAATCGCCTTAATGGGTTCTGAATGAGCCTTACTGCCAGCCATTGTTGGAAGGCGACAGGGAGGAGACTCAGCTGCCCCTGAGGAGTGGCGGTGATGGCCCAATGCAGAGCTGATCCTGTGTTTTGGGGCAATTTCACATGAGATGAAACATCAGGCACTGCTGGGGAGGCCTGCAGAGATGGGCGGCCCCACTGGGCAGTGAAAGCACTCACTCCAGTTTAAGGGTGGAAGCTTGGGGCAGAGGAAGAAGGGACCAGATAAAGTTGGCAAGCCCAGCGAGGTGTCCAGGATATTAGCAGGGAAGAAAAACCTCATTTGGCAACGATAATCACGTTGTTCTGTCAAATTCTTAGGTCATTGTTATTGAAGGTCCCACATTTGGATGACTGTGCTTGGATGTACTGCTAGTCTGTATGGGGACTTTGCAGGGCTAAAAAAGTCAGCCTTTTAGTAGAAGACCAGAGCTCACCGATGCAGGGCTTGGTGAGCAAAGCACTGGCTGGATTTCAGCCCCTACTTGCCACTTTGCGGTGCACAAATCATGCAACTATTTGCAGTGACCCCAAAGAAGATCTAACCTGTGTTTCAATAAAAAATATCTGTGAGGCCAGGCATGGTGGCTCACACCTGTAATCCCAGCACTTTGGGAGGCCGAGGTGGGTGGATCACCTGAGGTCAGGAGGTCAGGAGTTGTAGACCAGCCTGGCCAAAATGGTGAAACCCCGTCTCTACTAAAAATACAAAAATTAGCTGGGCG
Organism: Hylobates moloch; assembly: GCF_009828535.3. Classification (NCBI taxonomy): domain Eukaryota; kingdom Metazoa; phylum Chordata; class Mammalia; order Primates; family Hylobatidae; genus Hylobates; species Hylobates moloch. The sequence goes on along the minus strand of NW_026652298.1, from coordinate 25,750,367 downwards.
TGGTTTTGCACGCCTTTAATTCCAGCTACTTGGGAGGCTGAGACAGGAGAATCACTTGAACCCAGGAGGCGGAGGCTGCAGTGAGCCAAGATCGCACCCCTGCACTCCAGCCTGGGTGACAGAGTGAGACTCTGTCTCCAAAAAATAAAATAAAATAAAAGTAAAATCTGTGGGCCAGGCACAGTGGTGCATACCTGTAATCCTAGCACTTTGAGAGGCCAAAGTGGGAGGATCACTTGAGTTCAGGAGTTTGAACCAGCTTGGGCAACATAGTAAAACCTCATCTCTACGAAAAATTTTAAAAAATTAGCTGGGCATAGTGGCACACACCTGTAGTCCCAGCCACTCAGGAGGCTAAGGTGGGAGGATGACTTGATCCCAAGAGGTTGAGGCTGTAGTGATGTATGATCATGTTACTGCATTCCAGCCTGGGTGACAGAGCGAGACCCCCAACTCTACAAAGATTAAAAAGTTAGCCAGACATCACGGTGAAACCCCATCTCTACTAAAAATACAAAAAATTAGCCGGGCATGGTGGCGGGCACCTGTAGTCCCAGCTACTCAGGAGGCTGAGGCAGGAGAATGGTGTGAACCCGGGAGGTGGAGCTTCCAGTGAGCGGAGATCGCACCACTGCACTCCAGCCTGGGTGACAAAGCAAGACTCCATCTCAAAAAAAAAAAAGAATGTTAGCCAGACATGTAGACCTAACTACTTGGAAGGCTGAGGTGGGAACATTCATTGCTTCAGCCCAGGAGTTCAAGGCTACAGTGAGCCAAGATTGTACCACTGCATTCTGGCCTGGGTGATTGAGTGAGACTTGGTCTTGAAAAAAAAAAAAATGTTAACAGTTCTCTGGTATTCCATAATAAACTATCTGAAAACTGAGTGGCTTAAAACATTAATTTTGTTTTGTTCCTAATTTTGTGGATCAGGACATTAGGAAGGGCTCTGCTGGGAGGTTTGTCTTGGCTCCATGTGGTGTCCACTGGGGCTGGAGGATCCACTTCTAAGACTTTTTTGTCCACCTGTCTGGTGCTTTGTTCCTCCTTGACCCCTCTGTTTGTTTCTCTCCGTGTAGCATCAAGCATCTTCCTGTGGCTTGATTGTCTCACAGCTGGATGGCCTCAGGGTAGTGTCACTTCTGATGTGGTGGCTGGCCTCCAACAGGCAGGAAGGTGGAAGCTGCCAGAAAGTTAAGGGCTACACTTAAAACTGGCACAGCGTCACTCCTGCCATATTCTGTTGCTCAAAGCAGTCACAGGGCCTGTCCAGATTCTAAGGATGGGAAAAATAAGTCCCACCTCTTGAAGGGATGGGGGCGGCAAAGTCACCTTGCAGAAGAGCATATGGAATAGGAAATATAGCTGCGGTCATCTTTGGAAAATGCAGTCTGTCACTCCTTAATTGACAGGGATTTTTTGGGAGCCTCATAGTGATTCTCCTATCTTAGACTCCCTTAGAATCCCATAAAAAGAATAATGACGGACAAAGCACAGGCATGTTCTCCTAAGATCGAAATATATGTCTGAGTCTTAATTTTCCATGGCTTCTCCATGGAGTCCTAACGATTGAGCTGTAAGGTTACTCTAATAAGGTAAACAAGCTTGCAGAGTAGAAATAATCCCAACACAAGTCACAGCTGTGGCAGAAGGGAAGCCGATATTAATACATGCATACCTGTGGTGGTGCAAGAGTGGCTGACTCGTGTTTGGTGTTTGGTGTGTGCCCAAAGACAAGAGCATCTAGCTTAGACCAACTCATCTCCCATCCAAGCATTAGAAATCTGAAGTGTGTTTTATTGAGTCTAGCAACAAAGATTCAGTTGCTGAAATGGAGACAGATTCAGACAGTAAATTGACGTTTTTGGTTGGAATTTTCTTCAAAGCTAAGCCCTGGGGTCATTATTGGGCATTAGTCTCCCTTTAAAAATATGGTGTAATAAATGACATGCACACACATTCAATAGAAAGAACATTTGCACCCTTAGCGAAAAAATCTGAATAATTAGCCTAGTACATTTTTTTGGATAGTGCTAAACTTCATAAAGAATAATAGGAAGAGAGGTTGCATATTAATTACATTTGGAGAGGAGTTGCCTTGTTCTCTTGAAGTGTTCCAGATAGAAGAAGGCTTGGCTTGCAACCGAGTCCTGGCTACTTAGCTATGACTATGAGCAGGTATCTACCCTGTGTCTCCCTTTATTCACCTATAAAATGAAAAAAATTACACCTATTTTACCTAACCCTGGGACTCTTTAAGGTATGAAACAATGCAATACAGTTTTTAGAAACTGCTTTGTGAGTTCAGAAGTTCTTTACCTATTGAGCCATTATTGCTAAAAATAATTAGCGTAGCACGTTTCTGTTGCCTAAGGATTAACATTAGCCATTACTTCCTGGCTCATTTAAAAATGTAATTTATAGGGTCTATCATTTCTTGAAAATACAAAATTAAAAAAATTAATTGTATAACTCTAGCATTACCTAGGGTTTGGGCATAAGATATAATTTGGGCACTTGTGGCTTATATATACATTAATTAAGTTGTTTTTGCTAGGTTTGGATAACGTGGGTAGCACTTTCTAAGATGAAAGGCTTGATCCCACAAAGACAAAAGAGTAAGCCATTAGATGATATTTTGCTGCTTTGAATAAACTTCACCCAGTCATTGAGCCCTATTGAATGGACTAACAGTAATGAGTGGATTACTCTCCTTCCAATAGATTTTAGATTCATTATTTATCAACGAATAGTTCTTCGAGGGCCAGTGAGGGGAAATTATCCTTGCTATGCGTGACCCAGTGGTTTCCTAACTCCTGTCTCATGGAAGGTTGCTGCCTTCATGAACTAGCCAAGGTCATTCCATACTCAAATCAAAGGAAGCAGGCTCCCTCTCTTTCAATTTACAGAAGGGAAAAGAGGTCCATAGATTAACTTTTCCCTATATTAAGTGTTTTTTTTTTGTTTTGTTTTGCTGTAACTTTTTCTTGTATTTTAGAAATCTGAACCCATTTCAGCGTGTGAAAATGCAGTGAAAGATGTTGTCTAAAATGCAGAATTAAAGTTCCAAGAGTCATTTCAGTTGAAGGCATTGCCTGTTTCTTTGAGTTTACAAACTGCGTGGTTACTGCTAAATTGGAAGACCACTGTATTATGCTGTGTACCAGGATGGGCGAATCTGGCACACTGCCTGTTTTTGTAAATAAAGCTTTATTGGAACACAGCTATGCCCATTCATTTACATATTGTCTATAGCAGTGCTCATGCTATAACTGCATAGAGGGCATAGAGACCCCTGAGCTATGTCAATGAGCGTAATGACATAAGAGCAGTCTATCTTTTTTTGTTTTTGTTTTTGAGACAGGATCTTGCTCTGTCGCCCAAGCTGGAGCACAGTGGTACCATCCTGGCTCTCTGCAGCCTCAACCTCCAGGTCTCAAGCGAGCCTCCCACCTCAGACTCCCGACTAGCTGGGACTACAGGCATTCACCACCATGGATGGCTTACTCCCGACTAGCTGGGACTACAGGCATTCACCACCATGGATGGCTTATTTTTGTATTTTTTGTAGAGACAGGGTTTTGTCATATTGCCCAGGCTGGTCTCAAACTCCTAGGCTCAAGCAGTCTACCCACCTTAGCCTCCGAAAGTGCTGGGATTATAGGTGTAAGCTACCACACCCAGCCTCAAGCTACTTTTTTTTTTTTTAACTCTGAACTTTTTCCAGGCATGACAAGCAACCAACACTGCCATTTTGTTGTGACATGGCTCAGTTTGAATATTGTATTCTTCCTCCCAAACCTGCATCAAATATGATAGGCTGGAAATAAAATGGTTTTATTGTTTTTAAGGGAGCATTGGGCTATGGTTAAAAAGAAAAGAGAGGAGGAACTTGGAGTTATATAAACTGTATAAATCCAGCCTCCACCTTAATCTTTTCACACACTGAATTCTTTGTCTAATCCACAAATAATATATTTATTAAGCATCTAGTCCTAGCTGCTGCCTAAGGTGTGTACAAGCTGAACAACTGTTCATTATACCGGATCTTATAGGGTTCTGATCATCTACTGCTGTGTAACAAATAGTTCTCTAACTTAATGACTAAAACAATGCTTTAGTATCGTCTCTCAAGGTTTTGTGGGCTGACTAGATGTGGCTGGATGGTTCTTGGATTTCTGCATATGTTACTGACACATATGGGCTGGGCTGTGATCATCTGAAGGTTTGGCTGCGGTGGATGCTCAGGGTGTCTCATGCACATGCCTGGCAGTTGGTGAGGGTTGTTGGCTGGTATAGCTCAGCTGGAGCTGTTGGCTGCATCAGACATGGTCTATCTTGTGTGTCTTGGGCTTCTTGCTGCGTGGTGGCTGGGTTCCAAGAGGGAGTTTCCCCAGAGTGAATATTCTAAGAGGTCCAGCAGGAGCTGCAAAGGTATGTATGTTATCATTGAGGCTTAGAATTCCTAGAACATCACTTTCACTGCATTCAATTGGTCAGCTGAGTCAGTAAGGCCATCTTGGCTTCAAGAGGAGGGGAGTAAGACACTACCTTTCGATAAGGGCATGTCAAAGAATTTGAAGCCATCTTGAATCTGACCCATATGCCTACGGTAGTGAACTAGCACACGCCGGCTTCTTTGTTAAATTGTAACTTTGAAGAGTCCTGATGCAGAAGCAGCAGTCTTGATGCTAAGAGAGCTTTTGATATAGTAGTTTGACCTGGAAAAAGCCCAGAGGAGGCTCTGGGAGATGAGTAAGCAGGAATGGGAAGGTTAAGTAGTATTAACCAGGTGAAGAAGGGAGGTCGGAGTAATCCAGGCACAGGAAACAACCCGTGCCAAGGTCCTGGGGCAGGACTGCAAAAGGATCTAGACTAGACTAGAGCTGAGAGAATGAGGGGATTGCGATGGAAGCTAAGGGTAGTAGCTGAATAATGAAGACCAAATTTCCCAAGCTTCTAAACTTCATTTTTCTCCCGTGTAAACTAGGATAATATTTACTATATAAGGCTGTTGTGAGGATAAATTAAGAGAGTCAGTAGAGCCTTGCACAGTGATATTTTCTTTTCTCCTGGAAATGGCTGTGAGTCAATGGAAAAAGCATACCACCTGACCTCTTTCTGGTGTCCCTATCTTACTCATGACCTCCTTTCTCCAGGGTCAAAACTGAGCTTACAAGTTATGCCTTCAAACTTGCAAGCTATCCATAAAGTCTTACCAAACTGTTAAGTGTAGTCCTGGGACTTGTGAAGGGTCCAAAACGGATCTAAACCCTTGCCTGTTTATTATTTGATTATTAAAGCAACACCAGCCACCTCGTTAGCACTTGTGGGTGCTCTAGCAGCACCAAGGTTAAACGTCTCTGCTGGCTGTCCGTGCTCATTTGCATGGCTTCCTCCTCTCCCCCACATCTCCGGTAGTTAATGCACATGCTCACTCTCACTTCCTTGTTCAAAGAGATGTTTCACCACGATGCAGATGCCTGCCCCTGGCAACCCCTGGTGGAGGGAGCAGATGAGAATTCCGTAAATCTGTCCTGCTCTCCTGCAGAACTCAGAATCGAAATTCTAGCATTCCAGGAGCTGGGGAGGGTAAAGGCTGTTGACATTGACCTGCCAGGAGGAGCCGCAGCTCCTCCAGGGTCATTTTGAAAGCCAGAGTCTGCTGATGTGCGTGGCAGCCTCCTAGCTGCACAGGCTGATTGTGATAGGGACATGCCCAATGGACCCCACAGTTGCCTCCTTTCTCAGTCCCTCCCAGGTACCCTCTGTGCTTTTGCATCTCAGGCCCCGTGTGAGGAACCAGGACACATGGCCTTTCATAGGGAGCTCGTGGTCTGCTGAGCTAGGGAGTTTATACTTTTCCCCAAATAATTCCCCCAAATGAGTGGGGCCCATCCTCTCCACTAATGAGGTTGTGGCGAGGCCAGTTTCTATTCCATAAGCAGAAGCTTCTTTTTGTCCCTGAAATAGCATCGCGGTGGAGTCTCACAATTTATCCCAGAAGGTATGTGAGGTGCATTATTTGGCAATGTCTGGAGACATTTTTGGTTGGCAGGACAGGGCGGGAGCTGTTATAGCTGTTTAGTGGGTACAGACCAGGGATGCCACTAAACATCTTATTCTACAGAGTGCAGGACAGCGCCACAGCAAACAGTGATCCAGCCCAAACTGTCGGGAGGGCCGAGCTTGGTAGGACCCCTGCTCTCCTCTCATTGCCTGCTTTTCTCTTGTCACTGTGTCACTGCCATACTGACTTTCTGGTAGTTCCTCAAACATACCCAGCCCTGTCCCATTTGGGGACCTTCATACTTGCTGTACCTTCTAGAATGTTCTTCCCTACAGAAGCTGTCTGTGATTTTTGATCCATGATCAGGAATCCATTTGATTCCATGATTACACCCTTTATTCAACACTTCCCGTGTGTCTGACACACTGCATGCACAGCAAATGGAATCTCGTATTCCTGCTCACCACAGCAGCTTCTCCTTTTCCTCCGTAGCTCTCATCCCCATCTGAACTCTCCATTTATGTCTGTGTGTTTTTTTTTTTTTCTTTTTTTGAGATGGAGTCTCACTCTGTAGCCCAAGCTGGAGTGCAATGGTGATATCTCAGCTCACTGCAAACTCCGCCTCCCGGACTCAAGCGATTCTCCTGCCTCAGCCTCCTGAGTAGCTGGGACTACAGTCACGTGCCACCACACCCAGCTAATTTTTTGTATTTTTTAGTAGAGATAGGGTTTCACCATGTTGCCCAGGGTGGTCTCGAACTCCTGAGCTTAGGCGATCCGCCTGCCTCGGCCTCCCAAAGTGGTGGGATTACAGGCGTGAGCCACCACGCCCAGCCTCCATTTATTTCTGAGATTACCCCTCAATGACCTCTTTCCTGCTGCCTGTAGGATTCATAAAGACTCGGACTCCAGCAGTGTTGCTCACTGCTGTGTTCTCAACTCCTGCACCAGCTCTTGGCATACAGTAGGCACTCAATATATATGTGTTGCAGTAGGGGGGATGAGAAATGGGGGAGACTGAAAGTAGTGAGAGGAGAAGAGAGTTTTTGGAGTCAGAAATCCTGGCCGCACGCACCAATTCCAGCTTTGTGTTTTGGGGGAAACCTGCTTAACCTCTCTGAACCTCAGTTTTCTCTTCTGCAAAATGGGAATGAAGATCATCCCGCCTGCGAGAGTGGTTTTTGGTGTTTATACCGCAGGCTGTGTGCGCTGTGTGTCAGACACACAGGAAGTGCTGAATAAAGGGTGTAATCATTTTTCTCTGCAGGGGGTCTGGAGTTCTGATTCCCTTGGAGAAGGCAGAGTGAGGAATCATGGCAGTTACCATCCACACAGCGCTCACCACATGCCGGCCCAGTTGTGTATTCATGCGCTTTAATCTCACAGCATCTTGTGTTGTCCTGGTCCCCGTTCCGTAGCTGAGCAAACGGCAGTTCAGGGTGGTGAGGGGCTGCGCTGGTACACACAGTGAGGAGGTGGTGGCAGGGGTGACCTTCAAGCAAACCCAGGCTGCCTGGCTCCATAACCTTAACCAGGACACTCGCCACTCCTCTAAGATTTGTTTTTCATCTCCTTTTGCAGAAATGCCCTTTTGCTCGTTTCTCATTAAGTGTGTCAGGGCTTCCTGTGGGTGCCCAGTGGAGTGTGGGAGGAAGCAGAGAAAGCAAGGCGCTTACAAGGAGACCCATCCATGGGTCCGTCCCGTTTTGTGCCTGGGTCTTAATTTATAAAGATGTCTGATAGCCAGGCATAGTGGTGTGCACCTGTGGTCCCAGCCACTCCAGAGGCTAAAGCTGGAGGATTGCTTGAGCCCAGGAGGTCAAGACTGTAGTGAGCTATGATTGTGCCACTGTACTCCGGCCTGGGTGATGGAGCAAGACCTTGTCTCTAAAAAATAAATGCAAATAAATGAAGCCCACCAAATAAATAAATAAATAAATAAAGGTGTCTGGGTGACAACACAGCGAGGTCAAGTAAATACAAATAAATAAAGCCCACCAAATAAATAAATAAATAAGATGTCTGGGTGACAACACAGTATGCTCAATGCCCTGGAAAGAAAAGTTTAGTGTGACTCAGTTTCCCTAGAAACAAGAGGCACGGCATGCCTGCAGGGCCACAGCAGGAGGCCCTGGTTTTTTGGTTTGGAGGCAGAAGACAGGAGTAAGGAGAAAATCTAGGCCAGAACCTTTACTGGGGTTCCCACAGGAAAGGTGAGGCAAGGCAGGGCAAACAGTTTAGGGTTGACCCGTTTGAATAATTTCAGGAGGGCTTTGGGTTCTAAAGGGGTCTCTAGCTGCCTGGTACCTGGCCCCAGGATGGTTTAGGGCAGGGGAAAATTGGCTTGGTGTGTGAGAGTTAGATAAGGTGATGGCCGAGGGGGTATAGACTCTGGGTTGGTCGGTTTGCATGTGAGAGGCTTGCTCCTGGTTGAGCCCTTTGCTATCTCTAAGAATGGGCTAGAACTGGGAGGGAATGTCTTTCCCCAGGTCTATAAGACCCCTAATCCTAGAGCATCTACAATACAGAAAATCTGTCATCTCAATACTTTGGGAGGCTAAGGCGGGTGGATGGCTTAAGCCCAGGAGTTCAGGACCAGCCTGAGCAACATGGCGAAACCCCATCTCTAAAAAAAATACAAACATTAGCCAGGCACGGTGGTGAGCACCTGTAGTCCCAGCTACTCTGAACACTGAGGTCGATCGAACCCGAGAGGTTGAGGCTGCGGTGAGCTGAGATCACACCACTGCATTCCAGCCTGGGTGACAGAGCGAGACCCTGTCTCAAAAAAAAAAAAAAAAAAAAAAAAAAAAAAGATGACAAAAAATAAGAAGGTATAGTTGAACTAATTAGCCCTGTGATGAATGGATGGCAAATAGACACAAATGCATTATCTGTGAAAACACACAGAACACCCCCTTCGTTGCTCATGTGTGGGCACCCAGCGTGACTGCTTAGAGTCCTTGCAGGGTGTGAAGCCAGCCCACTGTCCCCTCAGTGCACAAGTGTGTGGCATTGAAGCATGCCTGTATACCATCATCAGATACGTTGCTTCTTTTTTGAGTACCAGGTCCCGGGGGCACAAATAGGATGACTGTGGCCATACCTCTCTTTGGGCTGTATTCATTGACTGCCTACTGTGTGTCAGGCACCAGCCTGGGCACTCAGCATACAATGGTGAGAAATTAGACATAGTTTCTGACCTCATCCAGCTTGTGGTCTAGACTAGTCTTGAGGAAAAGGTGGGGAGTGTGGCTGTATGTATTATCTCTCCAGACACACTTGGCCTATATTGGTCACAGAAGTCAGAGGCTCAGCAGATACGAGCATTGTGAACATGGGCTGGACTGCAAATCAGGTTCAGGATTTGACCAGTTACACATTCTTCTGATTCTCCCCAGCAGTGCTGCCATTAGGAAAACATCTCAGAAAGGAATTAAGCACTATAACTGTAGATACACCCTTATTGAAGTATTCCTCGTTTGGGAAAGTAAATCTCCGTTAGTTCTCCTTGGGACTCAGTCAGTTGGGCTGCCTTCCAAGATGGTGGATGGTGATCCACTGGGAGACCTAGTATAAGAAACTGTCCTGTTTCCATTGGGAAATCAGGAAAAGAACTTTGATGTCTTAGAATCTTTAGAGCCTCTTTGCCTCTTTTCTTCCCCACCCCCACGCCCCCAAATGCTTCAAAGTAAGACTATTTCCCCTCCCCCCACCCAATCCTTGGTGTTTGGTTTGAATTTGGTTACCACGGTATTTAATCTGTTTACATGAGTTTTATTTTGGCCTCTAACTACAGAATGAAGAATGTGGTAGAGTCTAGGCTGAGTTAAGCCCAGAATTCTGGAATCCTTGGTATGTGTGTGGGGTTTGTGTGTGTTTGTGTACGTATGTGTGCGCCAGGACCCCCTCACGTGGACCTGGTGCTGTGTGCCAGGTTCTGCCCTGTATACCTCTGCACCTCCAGGAGTGCTATTCACATAGTTTCTCGTGTGAATCATGCGCATGGACCTGGGCTGCACGGTGGCTGTGAGAATGCAGACTGCACCTCACCAGAATCTTCAACCCCAGGAGCTGTGCAGAGCATTTTTGGGGGCCATTTTGGGGCTCAGAGAAGGAGTTGTGGGTCTTACACATGCCCTTCAAATCAAGTTGATATAAGAGGTTCTGGACACTTGCTAATTAAAACATGAATATTGCAGTGTGGAAGATCTTGTTCCCCCTTTTATGCCCCCTCTTGCCCCACCCAGAAGTTTAAATGGGCTTTCTGAAAATGTGCCCAGAGAAAGACAATATCCTTTTCACCTTAGGCCTCCTGGCCACCTACTGATTGAGAGCCAGATTGTGAGTCAGCAGTAGGATTTGCGAGTTAGCAGCTGAATTAACTGTGTCCATCAAAGTCAGTAAGGTGACTCTTGTGCTCATCAGAGGCCTTCAGGGCACCGGAGTTTCTTCTTGGACAGTTTCCGGAGCCCCTGACTGTGGTTTAAAACTAGGTAGGCATCTGGTCGTTCTCCCACGATGAAGGTGAAGCTGAATGTACCACAACTGCTCTTGTTGAACTACCACTATTAAGAGATCAGAGGCCCCAGAAAAGTCACCTTCTTGATCAGTGACCCCCAAACTCAGAGGCAACCAAGGGGTATTTTCAGCTGCTGTTTGGAAGTGATTGCTCTCAAGTCATTGTTATGATGCCTCACTGTCACAGCCAAAAGACTTCTTCAAAAAATAATAAACTGCCTAATCATTGGGAGAAATGACAGGGAATACCATCTAAGTAATTTTTTTTAGTGACTGGGCATTTTTTTAGCAGCCCAAGGTGATAGTAGCAGCATTCCTTGCAGAATGACACAATACAATGCAATTTAGATATAATTAATTAATTAGGGAGCAAATTGCATTAAGTAGGTAGCTCTTTGCTTTAATGGCAGCTTATGAAGAAACTACCACCATGAAGGGGGTTATAATGTTATTTTAGCTTGTGTTATCAACATCAACAATAGCAACTGATACTTTTGTACAAACTCTGTTACAAGTACTATGTTCAGTCCTTGGTTTAAATTGACTTCTGTAAGTTTCACAACTGGCCCATGAGGTGGGTGCTGTTATGAATAATATTCTCAGATGGGAGTTGAATAATTTGCCCAAGGTCTTCCAGCAAGTAAGGGCTGGGGAGCAGGGTTCAGACCCAGGCAGGCAGGTTCGAGGGCCGGGTTCTTTACTGCTGGATGTGTTAACGCACCTGTTTATTAGACCATTGACAGCAATCTGTACAATATGCAAGAAGCCTGGTGCTAATGAAAGTAATAGCAGGCTGCCGGGCATGGTGGCTCACGCCTGTAATCCCAGCACTTTGGGAGGCTGAGGCTGACAGATCGCTTGAGGTCAAGAGTTCAAGACCAGCCTGGCCAACATGATGAAACCCTGTCTCTACTAAAAATACAAAATTAGCTGGGCATGCTGATGTACGCCTGCCATCCAGACTATTCAGGAGGCTGAGGCAGGAAAATCGCTTGAACCCAGGAGGCAGATGTTGCAGTGAGCCAAGATCACACCACTCTGCCTTGGGCCACAGAGTGAGAGTCCATCTCAAAAAAAAAAAATAAAAATAATGACTGGTGATATGGTTTGGCTGTGTCCTCACCCAGATCTCATCTTGAATTGTAACTCCTACAATTCCCACATGTCATGGGAGGAACCCAGTGGGAGGTGATTGAACGACGGGGGCGAGTCTTTCCTGCGCTGTTCTCGTGATAGTGAATGAGTCTCATGAGATCTGATGGTTTTGAAAAGGGAAATTTCCCACACAAGCTCTCTCTTCCCTTGTCTGCTGCCATGTGAGATGTGCTTTTCATCTTCTGCCGTAATTGTGAGGCCTCTCCAGCCACATGGAACTGTGAGACCAATAAACCTCTTCTTTTGTAAATTGCCCAGTCTTGGGTGTGCCTTTATCAGCAACGTGAAAACAAACTAATACAGCAGGCATTGGAGAATCAAAGCTTAGTGTACCCGCTTTTCTCTTTATGCACTTATGGCTCTAATTAATATATCTTCTGTATCAATACTTTTGGATTTCCTGAAAGAGCAAGTTATGTGGGGAAACCAGCCTGGTACAGAATCCATTCTGGCGAAAGGGGCAGCCAGCAGCGGTCAAGGTTCTGGGTCTGTGCCTGGCGGTGGCAGTGTGAACCCATTAGCAGCAGGGACAGCGTCTGTGCTGGTCAGTGTCCGTGTGGTTGGGACGTGATCTTCCACAGCAGAGCCTCCACATTTGGCTTTGGTTGTCCCAAGCATCCTACAGATCATCTGGCATCATTCAGGACATTCCTTTTATGCCTGAACTGGGCAGCATGGAGTCTTTTGTTTGCAACCATAAAACTCTGTCATACACACACCCTAAAAATGTGTCTCAGCTGGGTGTGGTGGCTGACACCTGTAATCCCAGCACTTTGGGAGGGCAAGGCAGGTGGATCACTTGAGGTCAGGAGTTCGAGACCAGCATGGCCAACATGGTGAAACCCCGTCTCACTAAAAATACAAAAATTAGTCGGACATGGTGGTGGGCACCTGTACTCCCAGCTACTCAGGAGGTTGAGGCAGGAGAACCACATGAACCCGATAGGCAGAGGTTGCAGTGAGCCGAGATCGCGTCACTGCACTCCAGCCTTGGCAACAGAGTGACACTCCATCTAAAAACCAAAAAAAGTGTCTCAATACTTCAAAACCAATTGAGTAACGTTAATGGACTTCTTTCTCAAATGTGTGGCCACTCTCATCTTTTCTCCTGACAAAAGGAACCTAGGAAGATAGCTGTGGTTCAAGATCAGTGTTATGCATATCATTGCTGAAATATGCACATCATTGCTGATTGGCTTGTGCATGAGGATCCTGGAGGAATTGTCGAGAAATAGCGGGTCCAAGCTGCTAGGACTTTTGTGTTCTTGGGTCTAATGTGTATATTTCAATTCCTCCTTGCCTTCAAACTGCCGGCCTGTCTCAAATCCCTTCTTATTTTCTGCTTTCCAGTAAACTTCAAAATAGAACTAAGTTGCAAGTTGGAGCTTGACCTGTTACTCTTTCTAGCGTCGAAGGAGGACGTTCTGGTACACTTTGGCAGCTTCCTGCTCCTTCTGTTCACTTTTAGAAGGTGGCTCTGAAGAAGGTCTTTGTAATTTGCATCTTTTTTCCCCTGACTAAGGCCTTCTTCAGTTTTGACACGTGTCATTATAGGCACATTGTTTGGCCCAGTTTCTAGAGCCTCATTTGGGTTCTCAACACTGTCTAAATCTGGCCTCTGCACTCAGAACAGACCTGGGAATGTCACACAAAGTCCTTCTGATGCCACCTCCACCAATATCTAACACTTGTTATTCTTTTTATTTATTTATTTATTTATTTTGAGATGGAGTTTCACTCTTGTTGCCCAGGCTGGAGTGCAATGGTGCAATCTCTCAGGTCACCGCAACCTCAGCCTTCTGGGTTCAAGCGATTCTCCTGCCTCAGCCTCCCGAGTAGTTGGGATTATAGGCATGTGCTACCACGCCAAGCTAATTTTTGTATTTTTAGTACAGATGGGGTTTCTCCATGTTGGTCAGGCTGGTCTCAAACTCCTGACCTCAGGTGATCCGCCCGCCTTGGTCTCCCAAAGTGCTGGGATTATAGGCCTGAGCCACCGCCCCAGGCCTATTCTTTTGGCAGCTAGAAGCACATCAACCAAGGATATTGTGTTGCTAGGCAATGAGTTTTGAATACACTGGAGGAATTTTTCCAGTTTGAAGCTGGAACTAGGTAGGAAATTTAGGAGTGAGCAACTGTGAGTATCCAAGCACAAATCTCAGGAGTGAGTCTGACCCATGAGAAAGCTGATATTGACTTTGGAAGATCAGTATTGTGATATTCCCAGGGCTTTGCCTCTTAGATTTCATGAGAATTTATAATATGTTCACACTCAATGATTGCTTACCAAGCGTAGGTCACTGCACTTACTTAGCATAACATCATTTATTCCTTAAAAAGAAGAACTCGGTGTTGTACCCATTTTCCACGGCAGGTGATTGAGGCTCTGAGAGGCTATCATCGTATGTTTTGTATTACTATAAAGGAATATCTGATGCTGGGTAGTTTATAAAGAAAGAAAGTTTATTTGGTTTATGATTCTGATGGCTGGTAAGTTCAAGATTAGGCATCTGCATCTGGCGAGGGCCTCAGGCAGCTTCACTCATGGTGGAAAGTGAAGGGGAGTTGGCATGTGCAGAGATTACAGGTAAGCAAGAAAGCAAGAGAGAGGGAGGGGAAGGCCAGGCTGTTTGTAAACATCCAGCTCTTGCAGAACTAATAGAAGGAGGGCATTGATCTATTCATGAGGGACCCACCCCCAAGACCCAAACACCTCCCATTAGACCCCACCTCCAACACTGGGGATCAAATTTCAACATGAGGTTTGGAGGGGACACACATCTAAGCCATAGCAGAGGCCAAGTTACTTGCTCAGGGGCACATAGCCAGAAAGTAGAAGGCCCTTGCTTAGAATGCAGACCTGCCTGAATCCCAAGGCCGTACTCTTCCTTGAACACCATATAGTGGTTATTTCAGTAGGGATCCCACAGATGGGTGGGAGCAGGCAGAGAAATAAATAAAAGAGACTGGGTGCTGGGGTCTCATGCCTATAATCCCAGCACATGGGAAGCTGAGCAGGAGGATCACTTGAGCCCAGGAATGCATGTCCAGACTGGGCAACATAGCAAGACCCCATCTCTATAAAATATATAGAGGATTTATAATGTGTCCACATTTAGTGATTGCTAACCAAGCATATGTCACTGGGCTTAGCAGGCACTTTGAAAAGCAAAATATCTCTTATTCCTTAAAAATAATGCTGTGTTATACCCATTTTATATATATGTATATATACACATATATATAAATTTTCAAAATAAGAATAAATAGGCTGGACGCAGTGGCTCACGCCTGTAATCCTAGCACTTTGGGAGGCCGAGGCGGGCGGATCACCTGAGGCCAGGAGTTCGAGACTACTGGCCAACATGGCGAAACCCTATCTCTACTAAAAATACAAAAATTAGCTGGGCGTGGTGGCAGGGGTCTATAATCCCAGCTACTTGGGAGGCTGAGGCAGGAGAATCGCTTGAACTCGGGAGGCAGAGGTTGCTGTGAGCCGAGATTGCATCACTGCATTCCAGCCTGGGTGACAGAGCAAGACTGTCTCAAAAAAATTAAAAAATAAAAATAAAAGAAGCAGCAAAAGGTTTCAAATTAAAAGGGTGACTTTCAAAAGACCATATGACCCTGTGGGGAGAGACATACTATGTTCTTATGTTTTATTTTTCTGTTGCATACCACACCCAACCCAGGGCCTCGTATATTCTAAGCGCATAGAATAATTTGTTGAAGGAACATTGAGTGAACAAGGAGAAGAAATGGCCATTTCTTCTTTTTTTTTTCTTTTGAATGAACCCTTTAGCTGTTCAGCATCTTCCTCCTTGTTTAAATGGGCGTTGTGGTCCCTTTTGACCCCCAGCTTCTAAAGCCTGCTAGGGAAGGTTGGCGTGAACACAGCTTCTCTTCCCCAGGGCCTCCTGGTCTCCACGTGTCTTCCCATCTGCTTTCCAGATGATCAAATGACTCATCAGCTCCCTGCAGCCTTCCCAAACCTGCTTTTTGTCTTCTCCGCTCTCTTTCCCAATTTCTTAGGCAGAACTCTTCTGGCTGTGAGTGAGGGAAACCAACTTAGTCTAGTTTAGGCCCCATGAGGGAGCTTACTGGCTCCCAGATGGTGATTCACAGGAACCCTGGGAGAGACCTCACTGGAGCACAGAGAGGGGAAGCAGTGTGCTCTAAGTCACACAGCTGTTCATTATGGGGAGGATTGGGAGCTTGAGAATTTTGAGAACAAGCTACATGCAGGTGGTGACTATTTATTTGACTAATGTATTCCCAGTGCCTAAAACAATAACACTCATCACATAGTAGGTGCTCAGTAATATTTGTTGAATGAGCATGTGAATGCATGAATAGTGGAGTCTCTTTTATTTTTATAAAATAGAGTCTCTGTTGCCCAGGCTAGACTGCAATGGTGCAATCTCAGCTCATTGCAGCCTCCACCTCCCGGGTTCAAGCGATTCTCCTGCCTCAGCCTTCGGAATAGCTGGGATTACAGGCGTGCACCACCACGCCTGGCTAACTTTTGTATTTTCAGTAGAGGTGGGGTTTCTCCATCTTGGCCAGGCTGGTCTCAAACTCCCGACCTCAAGTGATCCACCCACCTCGGCCTCCCAAAGTGCTGGGATTTCAGGCGTGAAGTCACCAGTCCCAGCTGAATAGTGGAGTCTTTTCCCCCTCTGTATGGCTAGGAAGTAACTCAGGGCAGGGAGGGGAAATGGAGGAATTCTTTACATCACTGTGCCCCTTCTTTTCAGTCTCATCATGCATCAGGGGCCCC
The DNA here is from genome assembly GCF_009828535.3 of Hylobates moloch. Classification (NCBI taxonomy): domain Eukaryota; kingdom Metazoa; phylum Chordata; class Mammalia; order Primates; family Hylobatidae; genus Hylobates; species Hylobates moloch. Next base: position 25,733,901 of record NW_026652298.1, on the reverse strand, counting down.
AGGGCCTGGCTTCTGCTAGCTTCAACCCTGGGTTCTCTTCCTACCTCAAGGTTGTCTCAGCCTCTGCAGGTGACAGACAGCCTGCCTGCCCCAGTCTCAGCCTGGACATCTCCCGGCTCACGAGGGCCCCACAGTGAATGGGCGTCATTCACTTCTTGCATCAGACTGGCTCGGCTGACCACAGCAAGCTACGGCCCCCGAGGAAGATGCCAGGAGCCGAGTTTGCTGCCAAGGGCTCCCTGCTGCTGTCCCTGTGATTCCAGCTCCCCGGGGCTCCCAGTGGGTGAGAACAAGGGCTGGCTGTGGCAGAGTTCTCGTCTTTGGGTGGGGTGTGTGGCGAATGGAAAGTCAGCCGCTCCGGCCTCGTGGCTTGGCTGCTGCGAGCACGGATGCTTTACAAAGTGACTTTTCAAGGCCTTCTCCCTCCACTGGGCCTTGGCAGCCATGCTGTTTCTCCAGAACTGAGCCGGCCTTGTGTCTGTTGGGAAGAAAGACGTGAAAATGAGGGCTGGAGCGGACGCAGGGCCCCAATTCCAGGAGAAACAGGGCATCGTGTTGTGCTGCTGCCTGGGGCAGAGCTGACAAGCGCCACATTCATTCCTTAGCAGGAGTTGGCTCCCATTGTGGTATCAAATGCCCCCTCTGCACAGCCGCGACATTGATCAGCAATGTCAGCTGTGTAGAGAGGTGGCGCAGGGCGGCGAGGCCGTTTGATTAACCAAGGGCACTCTAAATGCTGTTTTTCTAATCTGAGTCATCCCTCCAGAAAGTTTTGTGCTTGTGTGCGGCAATATTACAAGTTTATTTTGTATTGTGTATGGAGGGCACCCCTCGGAGGTGTGCAAAGAGGCAGCCCTTATTTGGAGAAGAGGGGCAGATGCGCGTGGTTGCAGCTGTCTGCACACGTTTATGCCTGTCTTTCTATCCCTATGCTATGTTTGCATGCCTTTTGTGAATGTACACAACTCTGAATGTTTTTCTTTTTAAACTTTTATTTTTTAGAGACAGAGTCTCAATATATTGCCCAGGCTGGTCTTGAACTGCTGACCTCAAGTCGTCCTCCCGCCTCAGCCTCCTGAGTTGTTGGAATTACAGGCAACCGCCCCTGTGCCTGGCCAGCTCTGACTGTTACTTGTGCATCTGTTGTTGCATGCATGAGTGGGTGCGTGTCTTCCTAAGACAGAGAGGCTTCCTGGATTCGAATCATGGCTGTGCTTCCTATGCACCACGTGATGAATTCCCGTCAGCCTCAGTTTTCTCACTTGTATAATGGGGATAATCATGGTTCTCACCTCACAGGAAAGTCTTGGAGGTTAAATGGGGCAACACCTGGCCCCAGGTCAGTTGTTGACGTGTGTCAGTTACTGTGGCTGTTACGGTTTTGACTTTGCAGGCCTGCTAGTATGTCTGTGTGACCTGCTCCACGCCCTCATCCTCAGCTGTAACGGGAATTGTGTTGGTGTTTTCTCTTGCTTTCTGAACAAAGGATCCAGTGCTCTGAGTTCTGAGGAGGAAAAGGGACAGGATCTGAGACTCTTTTGGTTTCATCAGGGGCTGCTCAGCTCGCTGTGTCCCACCTGGATCGGGGAGGAGTATCCGACCCTTCTTGGGCCCTGAGTCCCTCCTGGGTCACTCAGGCTTGTCATACCTCCTCCCTGAGCCCCCCAACCACACACAGACACACACACATACAGTCACGCACGTTGAATCTGTCTGACGTTGCTGCGGTTTCCCAGGAGGGGTTTAAATAATTCTCCATGGCTGTGGTCTGAACTGCACAGAGAGAATCTCGTTGTTCCTAACCTGCTAGTGGACGCCTCCCACCTGGTTTGACCTCTGGCTCCAAAAGGCAAGTCCAGCGTTTCAAGCTGCTCTTCTAGCCCCTATGAACCTGAGGTCTTGGAGGACGGCTCTCAATGGAGAATTGTGTCTGGAGTAGAGACAAGGGTGAGGTATTCCCAGATGGGCATTGAGGAAAGGGCCTTTTGCCTCTCCTGCTGTGAACAGCTTTCATGGCTCTTCTTCTGCAGTAGAGTAGTGACACAGTTTGGCTGTGTCCACACCCAAGTCTCATCTTGAATTGTAGCTGCCATGATTCCCCAACGTGTTGTGGGAGGGACCCAGTGGGAGGTTATTGAATCATGGGGGCGGGTCTTTCTGGTGCTCTTTTTGTGATAGTGAGTGACTCTCATGAGATCTGATAGTTTTATAAAGGGGAGTTTCCCTACACAAGCTCTCTCTCTGTTGTTTGTTGCCATGTAAGACAAGATGTGACTTTCACCTTCTGCCGTGATTGTGAGGCCTCGCCAGCCACGTGGAACTGTGAATCCATTAAACCTTTCCTTCTTGATAAATTACCCAGTCTCCGGTATGTCTTTATCAGCAGCGTGAAAACAGACTCATCCAGGTGTTAAAATCACGGGCCCTGGCGGAAGATTTGTATGTTCAAAGCCAAGTTTTGCCGCTTACTGGTTGTATGACTTGGGCAAGACACCTGCCCTTTCTGAGCATGTCTCCTCATCTGTCAAATGGCTATAGCTGCATCCAAGGCTGGATATGAGGATTAAAGGGAGTTATTCCCATAAAATCCATAGAGCTATCCCTGGCATGCGGGAAGCGTTGGTAAGTGTTAGCTGTGGCTGGCTTATTACCATCAGTTACTTGTTTGTCTCTATGTATCATCTTCATATTTGAGGTCCTCACTCTGGAAGCTGAGATGGTGGTCATTCCGCACAGGCCTTTGACGTCATAAGCACTTGGTGAATATTTTGTGATTCATTTATCTATTAATTCATCAGAAAATAGGGTATATCCATCCTGGGCAACAGAGTGAGACCCTGTCTCTACAGAAAATTTTTAAAATAGCCAAGTGTGGTGGAAGTTGCCTGTAGTTCCAGCTTTCCAGGAAGCTGAAGCAGGAGGATTGCTTGAGCCCACGAGGTTGAGGTTTCAGTGGGCTGTGATCATGCCACTGCACTCCAGCCTGGGTGACAGAGTAAGACCCTATCTCTTAAAGAAAAAAAAAGAAAAAAAAAGGATATAGTAAAACAGACACCCATGTATGTAGAATAAGACAAGCTCAATATCAGGAGAGCTTAATGATGGACATTTTCACCTTCCGTTTAGGTGTTTGCCGTGGAGATGGGAAAGAGCTTCTTTTTGTCCATGTCTTGAAGGAGGAAATGTATGCTCCAATAGCCCCCAAATAAAGCCCTCATAGGTTTGAATCCTATTTTTTCCACAAGCAGTTTATTTTGTATTTTCTCATGTTGTAAACTATCTTTTAAAAAACATTATCCATAACCCACCATTCCAACCCAACTGCAATTTTCACGTCTTCTGTTTCTTCCTGTATTTATCTATACCCATTGTTTTTAAACTGCGTACACTTTGTCTTTTTCATATTCACTTAATATTGCTTTGCAAACACTTTTTTTGTTTTTGTTTTTCTTTTCGAGACAAGGTCCCTGTCGCCCAGGCTGGAGTACAGTGGCGCATTCAGGGCTCACTGCAGCGTTGACCTCACTGGCTCAAGGGACCCTCCTGCCTCAGTCTCGTGGGTGGCTGGGACTACAGGTATGCACCACCATGCCTGGCTAATTTTTTGTGTGTTTTTTTTTCTTTTTTTTTTTGTAGAAACAGGGCTTTGCTATGTTGCCCAGGCTGGTCTCCAACTCCTGGGCTCAAGCTATTCACCCGCCTCAGCCTCCCCAAGTGTTGGGATTACCGGCGTGAGCCACCATGCTCAGCCTGGAAACACTTTTAAAGCATTTCTGTCATCTCTATGCTGATCCTGCTAATTAGTGCATAATTCACCACTGAGTTGATGCACCTTAGTTGATGTCACCATTGCTCAATTGTTGAACGTTTAGATTTTTGTTGATATTCTAAATAAATAATGTAAATATCTTTGGGCCTATGGCTTTTATTCTATTTTCAAATTATTTCTGTAATAATTTTTTAAGCAGGAGCTCACTGGCCAAGAAACATTCCATAAATATTTAGTGCTCCTAAATGTTGTGGAAGTTGATATAATAATAATAATAATAATAACCATAGCCACTAACCCTTCATTGAACAACTAGACCAGGCATTATCTGAGTGCTTAGCATACATTTTTAAATTTACCCCTCCCAGCTCCTTGAGGTGGGGATGTTGTTATTCCCATTTTACAGATATAGGAACAGAGACAAAGAGAAATTAAATTACCTGCCCGGGAACATAGAAAAGGATGTTGAAGAAGCCATCCCTCCCCTCAAAAAACTCAGTTGCAGAACACTACACAGTTACATCGGTAAGCTCAAAGTTGCCCTGGCCAGTTCTTGTGCCATTTCCACAACTTCAGCTTGCAAATGCTAAATATGTGCCCATAAGTATATCTCCCTGTATAAATTTAGGCAGAGATTGAACTTGCAGGAAGTCGTTCTGGCTTTTCTGGAAGCCTCTCCCACCCCGGGTGGCTCCATTGCCAGCAACCTCAAGGCAGAATGGTGGAAGTTCGGGAAATTGATCTGAAGTCCTTTTCCCTTGCTTCCTCGTACCTTTTCCTTTGTAACATCCTCCACCCCAAGGGCCCAGTGTCCCTATGCGCTATCATCTCCCTTCCAACCTTTCCAGCCGTGATCTCTGAAAAAACTCATCCACACTGAGCTGGAGCTGATTGGAATTCATTCCAGGGAGAGTTGCATTTTGTCAAGCACTAATGTTAAAGAATTGACTCTGAAGAATAGATTGTAGACGTGTGTGTGTGTGTGTGTGTGTGTGTGTGTGTGTGTGTGTGTGTATGAAAGAGTGAGACAGAGAGACAGAGGAGAGACAGCTGGATTATGTCATTCCCCTGGCTGTTACTTCCGTTTTTCTCCCCCCTTTTCCTCTTCCCAGTATAGGGTTACTACTTTCCCAATATAGGGTTGATTCCTGCTTGTCCTTCAAACTTCAGATCAGGTGTCCCCTCCTCCGGCTGGCCTTCCTCGCTCTAACTCCACACCTTGTTTCTTTCATTCGTGGCTTTCATTACAAGCTGACTTTGAAGGTTGAGGGGTTGATTCATTGCCTGTGTCTCCTCCTAAACTGCAACTTACTTCCTTCCTTCCTTCCTTCCTTCCTTCCTTCCTTCCTTCCTTCCTTCCT